>NC_092393.1:9049544-9299874 GCF_030028105.1 Mobula birostris | reverse complement strand
TCTGTTCTCCTGTTTTTGCCACTAAAGTGGATAACCTCAGATTTATCCACATTAAATTGCATCTGCCATGAATTTGCCCACTCACTTAACCTATCCAAGTCACCCTGCATCCTCCTCACAGCTAACACCGCCGCCCAGCTTCATGTCATCCACAAACTTGGAGATGCTGTATTTAATTCCCTCATCTAAGTAATTAATATATATTGTAAACAACTGGGGTCCCAGCACTGAGCCATGCGGTACCCCACTAGTCACTGCCTGCCATTCTGAAAAGGTCCCATTTATTCCCACTCTTTGCTTCCTGTCTGCCAACCAATTCTCTATCCACATCAATACCTTACCCCCAATACCGTGTGCTTTAAGTTTGCACACTAATCTCCTGTGTGGGACCTTGTCAAAAGCCTTTTGAAAATCCAAATATACCACATCCACTGATTCTCCCCTATCCACTCTACTAGTTACATCCTCAAAAAATTCTATGAGATTCGTCAGACATGATTTTCCTTTCACAAATCTATGCTGACTTTGTCCGATAATTTCACCGCTTTCCAAATGTGCTGTTATCACATCTTTGATAACTGACTCTAGCATTTTCCCCACCACTGATGTTAGGCTAACCGGTCTATAATTCCCTGGTTTCTCTCTCCCTCCTTTTTTAAAAAGACAATCCAGCAATCTCCAAGTTTCCCACCACTGTCATTCTCCCCATGATGCGTAGGTTTCCTCCAGATTCTCCATTTCCTCCCGCATTCCAAAGGTGTACAGGATAGCAGGCGAATCGTAACTGGGTGGTGCGGGCTCATCATGCCAGAGGGGCCAGTAACTGTGCTGTGTCTCTAAATAAATTTTAGAAATCACAACAACTTGACAGATGGCCAGGGCTGAGGATGCAGTCACTCACAGTTTCTCCCAGTTTTTGATGGTATATGTATATATTAAGTAGTTAAATAAGTAGAGTAAAAATAAAAATAAAACAAGATAGTGAGATAGTGTTCATGGGTTCATTGTCCATTCAGAAATCGGATAGTAAAGGGGAAGAAGCCGTTCCTGAATCATTGAGTGTGTACCTTTAGGTTCCTGTACCTTCTTCCTGATGGTAGCAATGAGAAACATAGAAAACCTACAGCACAATACAGGCCCTTCGGCCCACAATGCTGTGCTGAACATGTACTTACTTTAGAAATTACCGAGGGTTATCCATAGCCCTCTATTTTTCTAAGCTCCATGTGCCTATCCAGGAGTCTGTTAAAAGAACCTATCTGTTCTGCCTCCACCACCCATTCCACACACTAAATACTCTCTGTTTAAAAACTCACCCTTGACATCTCCTCTGTACCTACTTCCAAGCACTTAAAACTGTGCCCTCTCATGCTAGCCATTTCAGCACTGGAAAAAAGCCTCTTTGACTTGTTACGTACCCCGTAACTGGGTTGCCAAACCAGCAGAAATGGATCACTCAGTTGGAGTCTGGATTAC
This sequence comes from Mobula birostris, assembly GCF_030028105.1. Taxonomy (NCBI): domain Eukaryota; kingdom Metazoa; phylum Chordata; class Chondrichthyes; order Myliobatiformes; family Myliobatidae; genus Mobula; species Mobula birostris. The sequence goes on along the minus strand of NC_092393.1, from coordinate 9,298,398 downwards.
TAGAACTAAGAAAGTTTTATTAAAGAAACAAGCAACACAGTAATCGAAAGGATAATAAATGCAACAGTTCAGCAATGATAAACACACATGTGCACAGAATTAAGATAACAGGATCAATCAAGCTCTATCGTCGTCTAGGGGTAAATGACCAGTTTCAAAGTGATGCAAAGTTCAGTCCAATTTAGTTCAGTTCGCAGTAATCGTTGCCATGGCGATGGACAATGTGGGGGAAGGAGAGAGAGAACAAGAACGAATGATCATTCAAAACGGCTTCCACACACAGACCGGCGATATTTGCTCACAAGCAGCTTTCGGGCAAGTCCTTTGTGATGTCACCTGAGGTCATCGACTGTGACCCCTCCTCCAGATGCGGTCAATCCTCTGCAGTGAACCTGGCACCCAAGCAAGGGTGGACACACACCGGGTTCCCGCTGATCGTACCTTTCCACCCTATGCGTCTAAGGCTTGGTTCCGCAACCAGCCTTCCAAACGACTCCCGCCGACTTGCGAGGGGGCACCGCTTCCAGGGTCTCGTTACCTCGTGGTGTCGTGTGTGTCCTGCCTTAGCGAACCTGTCCCTTTTTATCCCCCTGCTGGGGTATCGCCTGTCCATCACTTCAAGCAGCTCAGGTTCAAAGGGGGAGCCGACCTTGACAATACCCAGACTGATGTCTCTTTCATTAACATCTCCAAATGCTGCCTCATTGTGTTCCTTATCTCTCCCTCTCCTGAAGAGAGGTGGCAGACCAACTGCTGATACCCCCGGTGCCAGCACAGGACAGCTACATCTTAATCTATGTGTATTCTCGTCACAGACTATCCACACGATCAATGCCTCTCATCATCTTATACACCTCTATCAGGTCACCTCTCATCCTCTGTCGCAGGAGAAAAGGCCGAGTTCACAAAATCTAGTCTCATAAGGCACGCTCCCCAACCCAGGAAACATCCTTGTAAATCTCCTCTGCACCCTTTCTATGACGAGGCAACCAGAACTGAGCACAGTACTCCAAGTGGGGTCTGACCAGGGTCCTATATAGCTGCAACATTACCTCTCAGCTCCTAAACTCAATCCCATGATTGATGAAGGTCAATGCACCGTATGCCTTCTTAACCACAGAGTCAACCTGCGCAGCAGCTTTGAGTGTCCTGTGGACTCGGACCCCAAGATCCCTCTGATCCTCCACACTGCCAAGAGTTTTACCATTAGTACTATATTCTGCGATCATACTTAACCTACTAAAATGAACCACTTCACACTTATCTGGGTTGAACTCCATCTGCCACTTTTCAACCCAGTTTTGCATCCTATCGATGTCCAGTTGTAACCTCTGACAGACCTCCACACTATCCACAACACCCCCAACCTTTGTGTCATCAGTAAATTTACTAACCCATTCCTCTACTTCCTCATCCAGATCACTTATAAACACCACGAAGAGAAGAGGTCCCAGAACAGATCCCTGAGGCACACCACTGGTCACCAACCTCTATGCAGAATATGACCCGTCTACCATCACCCATTCCTGTACCCTACCATCCTTTTCCTGTCTCATTGAAACATACCTTTGCAGAACACCACGCAAATATCCCCTGAACATTTGCCACATTTCTGCCATACATTTCCCTGAGAACTTCTGTTCCCAATTTATGCTTCCAAGTTCCTGCCTGATAGCTTCATATTTCCCCTTACTCCAATTAAATGCATTCCTAACGTCTCCATTCCTATCCCTCTCAAATGTAAAGGTAAAAAAGGTAAAGGAGATAGAATTGTGATCACTATCTCCAAAATGCTCTCCCTCTGAGAGATCTGACACCTGACCAGGTTCATTTCCAATACCAGATCAAATACAGCCTCTCCTCTTGTAGGCTTATCTGCATATTGTGTCAAGAAACCTTCCTGAACACACCTAACAAACTCCACCCCATCTAAACCCTTGCTCTAGGGAGATACCAATCAATATTTGGGAAATTAAAATCTCCCACCACGACAACCCTGTTATTATTACACCTTTCCATAATCTGTCTCCCTATCTGCTCCTCGATGTTCCTGTTACTATTGGGTGGTCTGTAAAAAACACCCAGTAGAGTTATTGACCCCTACCTGTTCCTAACTTCCACCCACAGAGACTCAGTAGACAATCCCTCCATGACTTCCTCTTTTTCTGCAACCGTGACACTATCTCTCTGATCAACAGTGCCACGCCCCCCACCTCTTTCGCCTCCCTCCCTGTCCTTTCTGAAACATCTAAAGCCTGACACTCAAAGTAATCATTCCTGCTCCCGAGCCATCCAAGTCTCTGTAATGGCCACAAACATCATAGCTCCAACTGCTGATCCACATTCTAAGCTCTTCCACTTTGTTCATGAGGCTTCTTGCATTAATATAGATAGATCTCAAACCATCGGTCTGAGCACATCCCTTCTCTATCCCCTGCCTAATCCTCCCTTTTGCACTGTCTCTCAAGCTTTCTCTATTTGTGAGCCACCCACCCCTTCCTCCGTTTCTTCAGTTCATTCCCACCCCTCAGCAATTCTAGTTTAAACTCTCCCCAACACCCTTAGCAAACTTCCCTGCCAGGATATTGGTCCCCCTCGGATTCAAGTGCAACCCGTCCTGTTTGTACAGGTCACACCTGCCCCAAAAGAGGTCCCGATGACCCAGATATCTGAATCCCTACCTCCTGCTCCAATCCCTCAGATACGCATTTATCCTCCACCTCACTCTATTCCTATACTCACTGTCACATGTTCCAAGATTACTACCTGTGAGTTCTTGCTTCTCTACTTCCTTCCTAAGTGCCTGTAGTCTGTTTTCAGGACCTCCTCCCTTTTCCTACCCACATCGTTGGTACCAAAATGTGCCACGACCTCAGGCTGTTCTCTTTCCCACTTCAGGATATCATGGACGCGATCAGAAACATCCCAGACCCTGGCACTTACGAGGCAAGCTACCATTGTGTTTCTTTCCTGCATCCACATCCTGTCTGACCCTCTAACTATAGTGTCCCCTATCACCGTTGCCATCCTTTTCCTTTCCCTACCCTTCTGAGCCACAGGGACAGACTCTGTGCCAGAGGCACGGCCACTGTTGCTTCCCCCCAGATAGGTTGTCCCCCCAACAGTTCTCAAACAGGGGTACTTATTGTTAAGGGGGACAGCCATGGAGTTCCGGCGACGTCATCGTCCAGAATGGCAGCTTAAATCAACAGCTCCTGCGGAAAAATGCATATATTGCCCTGTTAATCCATCAAATATAAGATCTTTCAAAAATATCTGAATTGATAAGGGGGACAAGAATGGGGAAAAAGAATGGAGATAAAAAAAAGCATCACTGCGGAGCCTATGGAAGAGAGAGGTACAATGAGCGGCTCTCCTGGCGGCGAGGCTGACGATGGGCCTCGTTCAGGCAAAGCAGCAAATATGATAAAGATTCTGGAAGAGATAAGGGAAGTCCAAAAAGATATAAAACAGCAACTAAAAGATATAAAGTCAGAGCTCGCCAACGTCAATCAGAAAATAGCGGCAGCAGAGACTCGAATCGAGAAGGTGGAAGATCGCGTGCAAAACGTGGAACAGATACTAAGTAAGACGATAAAAATACTAAATCAACAGGAAAGTAAATTGCTTGACCAGGAGGGAAGATCGCAATGGAAAAATATCAGGATTTATAATGTTCCCCAAGGAGCTGAAGGGTTGTCGATGATGGAGGTAGGAGAAAGGTTGCTGCAGGAAGTGCTGGAGATTCCCCCAACTATGGAGATTGAAATTGAGAGGACGCATCATGCGCTTGTCCCGAGGCCTTCCAGAGACAGAGAAAGTAAGCCGCGCTCAATAGTACTTAGATTCCTTCGATTCAAGAGCAAGGCAGAGATTCTACGAAGGGCCTGCAGTAAGAAGAGGGTGTTTTGGAAAGGGAAGTTAATATACTTCGATCAAGATTACCCCCCAGCGGCCCGACAGAAACAGAAGGAATATTCCAAAGGGAAACGAATATTAAAGCAAGAAAAGATTAAATTCCAAACCCCATACCCTGCTAAACTGAGGGTGTTTTACGAAGGAGGGACACAGCTATATCAGACGGTAGAAGAGGCAACTACAGACAGGAACAACAGAGGGCTGCCCATTAGCGTCGTCAGACCGAGGGAAAGACTGGCTGAGCAGTTACCCCGATCTGCTTGGGAAATAATAAGAGAACCGAGAAAGCAGGGGACGGGAGCAGGACAAGAGAAGGATATTAGGAAGAGACTGTGAGTTCTCCAAAGACAGCCCTCACCTCCTTCAGAAGAGCCATAAGGTTTGGCTAACTTTAAAAGTGCTGAAAAACTAAACAGATGCAAATATAGACGGTGATTTACCTATCTCGAGAAATACGCATTATAATGTGAATTTTATATTACTCAGTTTTTTAAAATTCATTCATTCACTCCTTTTTCCCCACCTAAATAAGAATATATACATGGGAGGAATACACAGGGAAATCATTTCTGTGTAATGGACATAGATTTTTGTACTTACTTTTATAGGTACTGCAGCGGGGGCCCTCAACTCACAGGTAGGAGGGGCTATCCCCCATGGCTAGACATTTCTTCTGGCTCAACCCAGGGTCATCTAGAGACCCCAACCTTCGAATCACACCTTCATTACCTTTTTTTTATTATTCGCGTTTCTTGGCTCCTATTTGTTCAGGGAGTAGATCAATTAAGTTATATTCTGCAAATTTCAATGATATACTAACAGATAAATACACATGGTTAAGGACAAAGTAAAAATCATTTATTTTAATGTCAATAGGCTGTTAAATCCAATCAAAAGCAGTAAAATTCTATCAAAAATGAAAAAAGAACAAGCCCATACAGTATATTTACAGGAAACTCACTTAAGTGATAATGAGTCTGGAAAATTAAAGAGAATGGGCTTCACTAATTTGTTTTTCTTCTCATATAAATCAGGACATAGAAGAGGAGTTGCTATTCTCATCTCAAGCAAGCTAAATTTTGAAAAAGTATTCGAAATGGGAGATAAGGAGGGCAGATATATTCTGGTAAAGGGGAATATAGACGGCAATCCAGTTACTTTATTGAATATCTACGCGCCCCCAGGAAGTGATATTAGTTTCTTCCAAAAATTACTAATATTATGGTAACGGAAACAGAAGGTCTCTTGATATGTGGGGGAGACTTAAATTTACAATTACAACCAAAGTTAGACTCTTCCAATAGAAAAACTTATGAAACAAAGTCCTTACATAAGGAAGTTAATACTCTTTTTGAGGATGCTGGTCTAATTGATATATGGAGGGACCTTTTCCCCGACAGAAGGGATTACGCTCATTATTCTGCCCCCCATTCTGCATATACAATAATAGACTATTTCATAACATTTGGAAAAGATAGAGACATAATCACCTGTGGAATTGGGATCTACAGTCGGCCCTCCTTATCTGCGAGTTCCACATGTGCAAATTCAACCAACCGCGAATTGGAAAAACCCAGAAGTTCTCTCTCCAGCACTCATTGTTCGAGCATTGTTCGCCTTGCGTCTCGTTCGTTCACTACTCTGTTTCTGTGAAAAAATGGCTCCTAAAAAGCAATTACGTGGTCAAAGCAATTCCTCAAAGGCTAAGAGTAAAGTGCTCTCTCTCGCCAAGAAATTACAAATACTAGATCTTTTGAAAAGTGGCATGTCGCCTTCCGAACTGAGCCGTAAGATCGATAAGAAGGAATTGAGCATTCGTACAATAAAGAAGAAAGAAGCTGAAATTCGTGGAAGCGTTAGTGCTAGGGACGGCTGGCTGGCTACGCAAAGCGCTACAGCCTCAAGAACTTAAAGATCACGGGAGAATCGGCATCAGCGTTCCCAGAAGAACTACGATGGTTGCGTCTGTACTGAACATGTACACACTCTTTTTCTTGTCATTATTCCCTAAACAATACAGTATAACAGCTATTTACATAGCATTTACATTGTATGAGGTATTAAAGGTCAATAGAACAGAAACACTGAGGGCGGCAGGTCCTGTGCTGCCCTGGGTCCTAAAGTCCACCACACTGAGACAGGATAAATAAGGGACTTGAGCATCCACATTTTTTGGTATCCGCGGGGGGGTCTTGGAACCAATCCCTCGCGGATAAGGAGGGCCGACTGTACATATTTATCTGTTGATTTTGACCTACAACCACAGAATACTATTTGGACTAAATTCAAATCTACTCAATGATTCCTATTTTAAGGAACAAATTAAAAAAGAAATTGTTTTTTACTTAGAATTCAATGATAATGAAGAGGTTTCACCTCCCATTCTATGGGATACTCTGAAGGCTGTCTTATGAGGGAAAATTATAGTGATATCTTCATATAAGAAAAAAAAGGAATAAAACAAGAGAGGAATTACAAAAGAGGCTGAAGGAACTACAAACATTTGTAGAAAAAAAACACAAATTGAGTTAGACATAGGATACACCAGAGGAAATTTTTAAAATTAGGAATGAAATTAATAGCTTGGCTACACAAGAAATTAGAAAAAATTTAATGTTTTTGAAACAGAGTCACTATGAAAGTGGATCTAAATCTATGAAAATACTGGCGTGGAAACTGAAAACAAAATAGCAGAAAATACAATTCATAAAATTAGGGATCCAAGAACAAAGGTGATAAAAAATAAGCTAAGTGAAATTCAAGAAGCTTTTGAAATGTTTTACAAAACTCTATATTCTGAACTTCCAGAGGGAAGCATAGCCCAAACTGACACCTTCCTGAATTCTTTAGAGTTACCCACTTTAAGCGAAGAACAAAGCAGAACGATGACTACTGACATAACTGAAGCTGAACTAAAAACTGCAATTAGTGGCTTCAATTAAGCAAGTCACCAGGATCAGATGGATATATGGCAGAGTGGTATAAAGAGTTTAGAAGTGAGTTAATTCCTGTTTTACTCTCCACACTGAACTGGGTTCTAAAAAAGGTGCAAATACCACCCAGCTGGAAGGAGGCGATAATCTCAGCTATACTGAAAGAAGGCAAGGATAAAATGGAATGTGGGTCATTTAGACCAATATCTGTTCTTAATGTGGATTATAGAATATTTACTTCCGTTATGGCCAAACGATTAGAAGAGTTTCTACCCACACTGATACATAATGATCAGACAGGTTTTATACAACAATGCCAAACACAAGACGATGTACAAAGGACACATACGGGAAAGTTGCATACGTGGATAGAGCATTGGCTGATTGGCAGGAAATAGAGAGTGGGAATAAAGGGATCCTATTCTGGTTGGCTGCAGGTTACCAGTGGTGTTCCACAGGGGTCCATGTTGGGGCCGCTTCTTTTTACATTGTACATCAACAATTTGGATTATGGAATAGATGGCTTTGTGGCTAAGTTTACTGATGATACGAAGATAGGTGGAGGGGTCGGTAGTGCTGAGGAAACAGAGAGTCTGCAGAGAGACTTGGATAGATTGGAAGAATGGGCAAAGAAGTGGCAAATGAAATACAATGTTGGAAAGTGAATGGTTCTGCACTTTGGCAGAAGAAATAAACGGGCAGACTATTATTTAAATGGGGAGAGAATTCAAAGTTCTGAGATGCAACGGGACTTGCGAGTCCTCGTACAGGATACCCTTAAGGTTAACCTCCAGGTTGAGTCGGTGGTGAAGAAGGTGAATGCAATGTTGGCATTCATTTCTGGAGTAATAGAGTATAGGAGCAGGGATGTGATGTTGAGGCTCTATAAGGCGCTGGTGAGACCTCACTTGGAGTACTGTGGGCAGTTTTAATTTTCTTATTTAAGAAAGGATGTGCTGACGTTGGAGAGGGTACAGAGAAGATTCACTAGAATGGTTCCGGGAATGAGAGGGTTAACATAGGAGCAACGTTTGTCTGCTCTTGGACTGTATTCCTTGGAGATTAGAAGAATGAGGGGAGACCTCATAGAAACATTTCGAACGTTGAAAGGCATGGACAGCGTGGATGTGGCAAAGTTGTTTCCCATGATAGGAGAGTCTAGTATGAGAGGGCATGACTTAAGGATTGAAGGGCACCCATTCAGAACAGAGATGCAAAGGAATTTTTTTTAGCCAGAGAGTGGTGAATCTATGAAATTTGTTGCCATGGGTGGCAGTGGAAGCCAAGTCATTGGGTGTATTTAAGGCAGAGATTGATAGGTATCTGAGTAGCCAGGGCATCAGAGGTTATGGTGAGAAGGCAGGGGAGTGGGACTAAATGGGAGAATGGATCAGCTCATGATAAAATGGCAGAGCAGACTCGATGGGCTGAATGGCCGACTTCTGCTCCTTTGTCTTATGGTCTTATGGACACTTCACATTGTGAATCATATAAAAAAAATTGAAGCAATAGTGATAAGCGTGGATGCTGAAAAGGCATTTGATTGGGTTAATTGGAATTCTCTTTACAGAGTTTTACACAGATTTGGTCTACATGACACAATTATTAAAACTATACAGGCACGATATGACGATTCTACTGCGAGGATTAAAATCAATGGATATTTATCTCATAGTTTTAGAAAGGGGCACGAGACAGGGTTGTGCATGGTCACCGCTACTCTTCGCATTATATCTGGAACCATTAGCTCAATACATCAGACAAAATGAAGATATCAGAGGAATTACTATTAAAGAGACAGGGCATAAATTAGCCTGTTACACGGATGACATTTTGATCTATCTAGGGCAACCAACATACTCTTTACCTAAACTGATGCAATCCTTTGAACAATATGGCCAATTATCAGGATACAAGATCAACTTAGATAAAACCCAACTACTTTCATATAACTATAGCCCACCAAGAGAAATTGAAAGTAGATATCCTTGGGCATGGCAAACAGAGTCTGTCAAATATTTGGGCATCATTATGCCAAAAGATCTTTAGATTATGAGGACACGCAGTCCTCTTTTATTGTCATTTAGTAATGCATGCATTAAGAAATGATACAATATTCCTACGATGTGATATCACAAGAACACAGGTCAGACCAAGACTGAAAGACTAATAAAAACCACATAATTATAACATACAGTTACAACAGTGCAACAATACCATAACTTGATGAAGAACAGTCCATGCAAGAGTAAAAAAGTGCAAAGTTTCTCAAAAGTCCCACATCTCACGCAGACGGGAGAAGGAAGAAAACTCTCCCTGCCATGCCTGACCACAGTCCGACTCTGAGTCGTCCAAAAACTTCGAGCTCTGATCAGCCCTCCGACACCGAGTACCGAGCACCATCTCTATCCGAATGTTTCAACCTCAGCCTCGGTCGCCAGCAGCAGGCAAAGCTGGGGATTTTGGGGCCTACCCTCCGAAGATTCTCGATCGCATAATAACAACAGCAGCGAACCAGGCATTTCAGAAATTTCTCCAAATGTTCCTCTGCTTCTCACATCTGTCTTCATCAAATCAGAATTGCCCACGGCCCCTATTTAACAGATACGATATCATTTCACCCGAGAGCTGCGCGTGCTGCGTCGTGCTGCCATCTTCTCCTCCCACTCTGGATTTGGCAAAATTATCAGAGTGCAATTATCAGCCGATATATTAAAAAATTAAGGAAGATATAACAAGATGGAACCTAATTCCTTTTCTTGGTCTCAGTTCAAGGATTGAATCTATTAAAATGAATATACTGCCCAGACTGCTATATCTCTTTCAGACCCTGTCAGTAGAGATTAACCAAAATCGATTCAATGAATGGAAGAAGATGCTATCAAGATATATACAGCAGGGTAAAAGGCATAAAGTTCATCTCAAAACTTTGCAATTAGCCAAGGAAAAGGGGGGATGGGGCCTACCTTCGCTTAGAGATTATTATTTTGCAGCACAGTTGAGAGCTGTGATATGCTGGTGTAATCCATCATATGACGCTCAATGGAAAAACATTGAGGAGAGGATACAGGCAATTTTGGCTGATAATAACCTACAAAGTTATATAAATACTATTGATAACCCGTGGGTGAAATGGACTCTTAAAATATGGAAAACTATTATAAAAGAATATAAACTAGAGAGAGATTCTTAAATGGTGTGCATATGACTCGGATTTTATGCCGGATAAACTGGATGCCAGATTTAAGGACTGGACAGCTAAAGGAATAACAGCTATTTGCAATATAATGAAAGAAGGAACACTGTTCAGTTTTGAGACACTCGAAGAGAAACACTTATTAGAAAAACAAGACTTTTATCGGTATTTACAGATGCGACAGTGTGTTAATAGGATGGTTAAAAATGTAACCAAGGCAAGTACATGTCTAGTAGAGCTATTTAGTAAAGCATATAATTCAGACAACGGTAGTAGAATAATTTCAAGCGTGTATAAGGGTTTGTCAAATCTTAAAACACATTCGACTTCATACATTAAAACAAAATAGGAGAAGGAAGGAGGGATAATAATATCTGAGGAAGAATGGACAATAATATGGAGGTATCAATGGAAGTGTACCAGTTCATAGAAATGGAGAGAGTTCGGGTGGAAAAACTTGATAAGGTATTTTATTACACCCTCTCAGAAATCCCATTATGATAGTAACCTCCCTGTTTGCTGGAGAAATTGTGGAAATCGAAGTGTAAACTATTATCATATTTTCTGGGAATGCCCCGTTATCAAAGACAATTGGAGTGGGATACATAATGCCCTACAAGACATCTTTAAAAGTGAAATACCCTTAGAGAGTAAGACCATATATTTTGAGTATGTACCTCAAGAATGGTTGAAAAGAGATAAATATTTAATGAATATACTGCTGGTGGCTAGTAAAAAGACTCTTACCAGGAAATGGTTATCACAGGAGAGCCCAACTTTAAATGTATGGATGGAAATTACAATGGACATTTACAAGCTGGAGAAAATAACAGCATCTGTTAATCATAAGTTGGAACAATTTGATTCATACTGGGAAAAATGGTTTAACTACATTACACCTCATAGGCCTGATTTTATTCTCACAAATCAATAAATATAACCATATAACCATACAACCATATAACAATTACAACACGGAAACAGGCCATCTAGTCCGTGCCGAACTCCTACTCTCACCTAGTCCCACCGACCTGCACTCGGTCCATAACTTTCCATTCCCTTCCTGTCCATATATCTATCCAATTTAACTTTAAACGACAACATCGAACCTGCCTCAACCACTTCTGCTGGAAACTCGTTCCACACAGCTACCACTCTCTGAGTAAAGAAGCTCCCCCTCATGTTACCTCTAAACTTTTGCCCTTTAACTCTCAACTCATGTCCTCTTGTTTGAATCTCCCCCACTCTCAGTGGAAAAAGCCTATCCACGTCAACTCTATCAATCCCCCTCATAATCTTAAAGTCAAGTCCCTCTCATAATCAAGTCCCCTCTCAACCTTCTACGTTCCAAAGAATAAAAACCTAACTTGGTCAACCTTTCTCTGTAACTTAGGAGATGAAATCCAGGCAACATTTTACTAAACCTCCTCTGTATTCTCTCAATTTTATTGACATCTTTCCTATAATTCGGTGACCAGAACTGTACACAATACTCCAAATTTGGCCTTACCAATGCCTTATACAATTTCAACATTACATCCCAACTCCTATACTCAATGCTCTGATTAATAAATAGAGCATACCAAAAGCTTTCTTCACCACCCTATCCACATGAGATTCCACCTTCAGGGAACTATGCACCATTATTCCTAGATCCCTCTGTTCTACAGCATTCTTCAATGCCCCACCATTTACCATGTATGTCCTGTTTCGATTAGTCCTACCAAAATGTAGCACCTCACATTTTTCAGCATTAAACTCCATCTGCCATCTTTCAGACCACTCTTCTAAGTGGTCTAATTCTCTCTGCAAGCTTTGAAAACCTACTTCATTATCCACAACACCACCTATCTTAGTATCATCTGCATACTTACTAATCCAATTTACCACCCCATCATCCAGATCATTAATATATATGACAAACAACATTGGACCCAGTACAGATCCCTGAGGCACACTGCTACACACTGTCCTCCAATCTGACACACAGTTATCCACCACTACTCTCTGGCATCTCCCATCCAGCCACTGCTGAATCCATTTTACTACTTCGATATTAATGCCTAACGATTGAACCTTCCTAACTAACCTTCCGTGTAGAACCTTGTCAAAGGCCTTACTGAAGTTCATATAGACAATATCCACCGCTTTACCCTTGTCAACTTTCCTAGTAACCGCTTCAAAAAATTCAATAAGATTTGTCAAACATGACCTTCCACGCACAAATCCATGTTGACTGTTCCTAATCAGACCCTGTCTATCCAGGTCTCAAACAACTCAGAATCAATTGCGGAGTTATGTTAATATGTTTCCAGCATGTTTGCAGTCAGTACCTTTGCGTACAATTGAAAGGTATACTTCTTTTAATGTCAAAGCTCTGTATGCACTGAGAAATCAACTTCTCTATCTTCAAGATATCAGTGATAAAACAGGTCTCAATCAACTCAGAATCAAATGGGGAGTTATGTTAATAGGTTTCCATCAGGTTTGCAGTCAGTACCTATGAGTAAAATTGAAAGGTATACTTCTTTTAATGTCAAAGCTCTGTATGCTCTGAGAAATCAACTTTTTTATCTTGAATACCTGTGTGATATAACTGGTGTGAAACATCTCAGAATCATGTGGGGAGTTATGTTATGATGTTTCCATCAGGTTTGCAGTCAGTACCTTTGAGTAAAATTGAAAGGTATACTTCTTTTAATGTCAAAGCTCTGTATGCTCTGAGAAATCAACTTTTTTAGCTTCAAGAGCTCAGTGATAAAACAGGTCACAGACAACTCAGAATGATGTAGAGAATTATGTTAAGAAGTTTCCAGCATGTTTGCAGTCAGTACCTTTGAGTAAAATTGAAAGGTACACTTCTTTTTTATATATATCATCTCTAAGAATACTTTCCATCAATTTACCCACCACCGACGTCAAACTCACAGGCCGATAGTTCCTAGATTTATTCTTAGAACCCCTTAAACAATGGAACCACATGAGCAATATGCCAATTATTCCAGCACCATCCTCGTTTCTAATGACATTTGAAATATTTCTGTCAGAGCCCCTGCTATTTCCACACTAACTTCCCTCAAGGTCCGAGGGAATATCTTGTCCGGACCTGGAGACTTATCCACTTTTATATTCCTTCAAAGCGCCAGTACTTCCTCTTCTTTAATCGTCATACTTTCCATAACTACCGTTCTTGTTTCCTTTAGCTTACACAATTCAATTCCTTCTCCTTAGTGAATACCAAAGAAAAGAAATCGTTCAAAATCTCCCAAATCCCATTTGGCTCCGCACATAGCCATCCACACTGATTCTCTAAGGGACCAATTTTATCCCTCACTATTTTATCCTTTTGCTATTTATATAACTGTAGAAACCCTTTGAATTTATTTTCACCTTACTTGCTAAAGCTGCCTCGTAATTTCTTTCTTAAGATTCTTTTTACATTCTTTATATTCCTCTAGCACTTCATTAACTCCAAGCTGTAAATATGTATTGTAAATCCCTCTCTTTTTCTGAACCAAGTTTCCTATATCCCTTGAAAACCATGACTCTCTCAAACTTTTAACCTTTCCTTTCAACCTAACAGGAACATAAAGATCCTGCATCCTCAAAATTTCACCTTTAAATGACCTCCATTTCTCTATTACATCCTTCCCATAAAACAAATTGTCCCAATCCACTCCTTCTAAATCCTTTCTCATCTCCTCAAAGTTAGCCTTTCTCCAATCAAAAATCTCAACCCTGGGTCCAGTCCTATCCTTCTCCATAATTATATTGAAACTAATGGTATTGTGATCACTGGACCTGAAGTGCTCCCCAACACATACCTCCGTCACCTGCCCTATCTCATTCCCTAACAGGGAATATGTTGTAAAAAAAAGATCACTCCCTACTTTGTACATAGTTTTCCTCTTTCGATTGTCCTTTTTTTCCTCTCCTTTCTATAAGTGTATAGCTCAGATAAACATTATATGGAGATTTGTGACAAATATGACTATATGATATATATGTACAGTATCTGAAATACATCTTATGGAAATGTTTGTTTGATGATGAACTTCAATAAAAAATAAATTACAGAAAAAAAAGGGGGACTTGCCCTTCCCTTTCCTAACTGTCCACCTATCTGTCTCCTGAGTCCCAGGTGTGACTACCTGCCTTTAGCTCTCCTTTATCAACTCCTCCCTCTCCCTGACCAGACAAAGGTCATCGAGCTGCATCTCCAGTTCCCTAAAGCGGTACCTTAGGAGCTGCTGCTCAATGCACCTGGCGCAAATGTGGCCGTCCGGGAGGCTGGGAGGCTCCCAGACATCAAACATCTGACATCCAGTACAGAACACCAGCCTCGCAGACATTCTCCCTATTTCTATTCTTCACGTAACTGACCTCGCCTCAACGCGCTATCACAGAAGCATGAATAAACCAAAGCGTTCCTACTCTGTTTCCCTCTAGTCAAGCACCTGCTCTATAAAACTGACTTCTTTCCAACCTCTGAACATTCTCCACAAAAGCGATATCTTCGGCATTCTGCAGAGCTGTCATAAGTGAATGTGTGACACACATTCCTCACTACAGCATTCAATGTCCGAGTTCTTACAGCACTCTCTCTGATCCCTATGATATATTTGGCCTTGAGAAACATCTTTGTCCTTGCCTTTTGGGATATGAACAGCTCCCTTGGGGTTGAGGAACCATTTTCATTCTTCTGCTAATGGAAGACTACTCCAGTACACATACCTCCCCTGTGCCAATTTGATCTGAACCCAGGACCCATATAAAACACATTGACTCAGCCTGTTTCCCAAGGACACAACACAGCGGCCACCCCCTTTTGTCTATCATTAAGTTCACAAAATACAGATTTTGCTCTTAAGATAGCAAGGCTAATACTTTTCTTTTAAGTAGAATTCTGTCAGTTTCCTGACTCTTGCTGCCAGTTGGTGGAATGGTGGTGCAGAGCAGTCAACATTGCGGCTGTGCTGTGCCAATACCAGGGTTTGATCCAGGCTTCCATTGCTCTCTGTGCCGAGTTTACACATCCTCTCTGTGACTGTATGTTACCCTGGGGCCCTCCGGATTTCACCCACATTTCAAAATGTGGTGGTGGGTTAATTGGCTGTGGTAAGTTACCCTGGGTGAAGGTAAATGGCAAAAGAGGAGTGGATCGGCTGTCAGAGAGGAAGACATGTAGGTCTGGGAACTGTGAGGTTCTGCTGAGAGCCAGCTTGTATCAGTAAGGCTGAATAGTCTCCTTTGGTGCTGTCAGATCTGCAGGTGATACTGTCCAGCAGGTTTTTCGAAAGTTAACAATGAGGCACAAATCTGGTGGTTACGGTCATCCTAATAGACATTCACGACAAAGGAATAACAGTAAGACACAACAAGGAGGTAACACAGCAAACACAAAACACAGCAAACAGGTAACACAGCAAACAGGTAATGCAGCGACATGCAACACACCCACAGGTAACACAGCAAACAAGTAACACTGTGATCAGGTAAAGCAGCAAACACAAAACACAGCAAACAGGTAACACTGCAATCAGGTAACGCAGCGAACAGGTAACGCAGCGATCAGGTAACACAGCAAACTCAAAACACAGCAAACAAGTAACACTGTGAGCAGGTAATGCAGTGATCAGGTAACACAGCGATCAGGTAACACAGTGAACAGGTAACACAGCAAACACAAAACACAGCAAACAAGTAACACTGTGAGCAGGTAATGCAGTGATCAGGTAACACAGTGATCAGGTAACACAGCGAACAGGTAACACAGCAAACAGGTAACGCAGTGATCAGGTAATGCAGTGATCAGGTAACACAGTGATCAGGTAATACAGTGAACAGGTAACACTGTGATCAGGTAAAGCAGCGAACAGGTAACACTGTGATCAGGTAACACAGCGAACAGGTCACACAGCGAGCAGGTAGCACAACAAGCAGGTAACACAGCGAGCAGGTACAACAGCAAACAAGTAATACAACAAAAAGGTCTCACAGCAAACAGGTAACAGCGAGCATGTGAAAGAGCAATTAGGTAACATGAGAGCTCGGGACACAGCAAATGAGAAACACAGTGAGCAGTTCATACAGTGAGCAGGTAACACAACGAGCAGGTAACTCAACGAGCAGGTACACAGCAAGCAGATATCACAGTGAGCAGGTATCACAGCAATCAGGTACACAAGGAGCAGGTACACAGCGAGCAGGTACACAGTGAGCAGGTAACACAGCGAGCAGGTAACACAGCGAGCAGGTATCACGGCAAACAGGTATCACAGCAAACAGGTATCATGGCAAGCAGGTAACACAGCAAACGGGTAACGCAGCAATCAGGTAACGCAGCAAACAGGTATCACAGCGATCGGGTAACACAGTGAGCAGATATCACAGCGATCGGGTAACACAGCAAGCGGGTATCACAGCGATCAGGTAACACGGCTAACGGGTAACACAGCAAACAGGTATCACAGTGAGCCGGTAACACAGCGATGGGATATCACAGCGAGCAGGTAACATGGTGAGTAGGTAACACAGTGAGTAGGTAACACGGTGAGTAGGTAACACGACGAGCAGGTAACACGGTGAGCAGGTAACACAGTGAGTAGGTTACACGGCGAGCAGGTAAAACAGTGAGCAGGTAACACGGCGAACAGGTAACATAGCCAGCAGGTAACACAGCAAGCAGGTAACACAGTGAGTAGGTTACATGGCGAGCAGGTAACACAGCGAGTAAGTAACACTGTGAGCAGGTAACACGGCGAACAGGTAACACGGTGAGTAGGTAACACGGTGAACAGGTAACATGGCGAGCAGGTAACACAGCGAACAGGTAACACAATGAGTAGGTAACACAGTGAGTAGGTAACCAGTGAGTAGGTGACACAGTGAGTAGGTAACATGGCCAGCAGGTAACACAGTGAGTAGGTAACACGGCGAGCAGATCACACGGCGAGCAGATCACACAGCGAACAGGTAACACGGCGAGCAGGTAACACGGTGAGTAGGTAACAGTGTGAGCAGGTAACACGGCGAACAGGTAACACAGCGAACAGGTAACACGGCGAACAGGTAACACGGTGAGTAGGTAACACTGTGAGTAGGTAACACGACGAGTAGGTAACACGGCGAGCAGGTAACACGGCAAGCAGGTAACACGGTGAGTAGGTAACACGGCGAACAGGTAACACTGTGAGAGGGTAACACGGTGAGTAGGTAACACAGCGAGTAGGTAACACTGCGAGCAGGTAACATGGTGAACAGGTAACACGGTGAGTAGGTAATACGGCGAACAGGTAACACAGCGAGCAGGTAACACAGCGAACAGGTAACACAGTGAGTAGGTAACACAGTGAACAGGTAACACGGCGAGCACATAACATGGTGAGCAGGTAACACGGCAAGAGGTAACACGGTGAGTAAGTAACACAGTGAGTAGGTAACACAGTGAATAGGTAACACAGTGAGTAGGTAACACTGTGAGTAGGTAACACGGTGAGTAGGTAACACTGAGTAGGTAACACGGTGAGTAAGTAACACAGTGAGTAGGTAACACAGTGAGTAGGTAACACAGTGAGTAGGTAACATGGTGAGCAGGTAACACGGTGAGTAGGTAACACAGTGAGTAGGTATCACGGTGAGTAGGCATCACGGTGAGCAGGTAACACAGTGAGCAGGTAACACGGTGAGTAGGTAACACAGCGAACAGGTAACACGGCGAACAGGTAACACTGTGAGTAGGTAATCCTGTGAGTAGGTAACATGGTGAGTAGGTAACACGGCGAGTAGGTAACACGGTGAGCAGGTAACACGGTGAGTAGGTATCACAGTGAGCAGGTAACACTGTGAACAGGTAACACGGTGAGTAGGTATCACGGCGAGCAGGTAACATGGTGAGTAGGTAACACAGCAAGCAGATAACACAGTGAGCAGGTAACACAGTGAGTAGGTAACACGGCGAGCAGGTAACACGGTGAGTAGGTAACACAGTGAGTAGGTAACATGGTGAACAGGTAACACTGTGAGTAGGTAACATGGTGAGCAGATAACATGGTGAGTAGGTATCACAGTGAGCAGGTAACACTGTGAACAGGTAACATGGTGAGCAGGTAACATGGTGAGTAGGTATCACAGTGAGTGGGTAACATGGTGAACAGGTAACACAGTGAACAGGTAATACAGTGAGAAGGTAACACAGTAAGTAGGTAAGACAGCAAAAAGGTAACACAGCAAAGAAGTATCACAGCAAATAGTCAGCACAACATTGAGCAGGTAACGAACTCTCTATAACTTGCTCACTCAATGAAGAAGCTGCCCCCTGCTCTTTCTTTCTACTAAAAGCTAGTTCAGGGTGGACTGATATGGGAATCTCTTTGATGAGAACAGCCTGTGAGGTGCAAGGACAGTCTTGATTTACACTGCCATGACCCTTCAAGCTCACAGACAAAGAAACTACAGATCTTCAGAACTAGTTATACTACAGATGACTGAAATTGCACTGAATATTTATAGAAATAACTGGGTGTTTATATGAGCAAGCATTAAGAAAGGTAAACCACATAGTAAGTAATTAATAAGAAGCAATCCTTCTTGGTTCTGGTAATAATATTACTCAGGGACTTCAAACAAATGTTCTCATTCTGTCTCTAATATCAAGGAGCTCTCTGCACATGGTTTTAACATCAAATATGTTCACATGATGACACTGGCATCGTGCCTGTGAAGAACTAAATGTTGATTAATAAAAGCACTCACGCAAGTGATGGCTTTAACTGGTGCATTCACATTGCGCATGCTTGGGCAACAAATAAATATGTAGTGTAGGAATTCTTCTGATATGTATTGTAGTCCGTTGTCACTCACAATTTGTTCTGGTAAACCATTTCTGGTGAAGATAGTTATCGGGGTGGAAACAGTCATTGCTGAGGTGATTGACTTCATTGGTATAACCTCTGGCCACTTCGAATGAGCATCCAGAGCAATCAGAAACATGTCCGTGAATAGCTCAGCAAAGTCAATTATGTACTCTTAGCCACGGTGACAATGGCCACTCTCACGAGTATAATGGTGCCTGTGAAGATACATTTTGAACTTTTTGTCATCCCAAACAGCTTTTGGACAAATTTTCAATCTGTTTATCTATTTCCAGCTACCACACGTAGCTCTGGGTGAGACTCTTCATCCTGACTGTACCCAGGTGTCCTTCATGCAGATTTTCTAACACTCTGGTGTGCAGTTTGGAGGGAACCACAGCACGAAATCCACACATCAGTGTTTTTTGACAAAACAACAGTTGGTCTCCTCTCACTGAGAACTCTGGAAACATAAGGTTACCATGAGCTGGCCATCCTTGCATGATGATTTCACAGACTTTTGACAATGTCAGGTCATTCTTTGTTCCCCTTTGTATTTCAGAATTTGCTACTGGCCAGTGCTGTGTGGAACACTTCTGCTGAGTCACAGTATGAAGATGTTTCTTCTTCAGCTGCCAACAGTGGAAGATATGACAGACCATCAGCATTGCTGTGTTGTTTGGTCCCTTTGAACTCTATGTCATAAGAGTGGGCTCCTAGGAGCTAATCGGGTGGCAGTCATCACTGGAATCCCCACTGGAAAATGGACACAAGGAGCTGGTGATCTGTCACTAGTGTAAACTTTTGGTCATAGAGGTAGTGGTGGAACTTTTTTATTCCCCCTAAGGGCCTCGCCGTCAATCTGTGCCTAGTGCGTTCTGCGCTCATCAGTGATCTTGAAGCAAATGCAATCGGACTTTCAGATCCACCTTTCATAATGTTTGACAAAACAGTTCCAGTGCCATAAGGGGACACCAGTCTGATGGGCATTATTAGTCTCCTTGCTTCCTTGAATGCCTTTTCTTATCTTTCTGACCATTCCCACTTCAGTCCTGTCTGTAACAGTGCATTCAATGGGTGCAGCACTGCAGCAATGTTTGGGAGAAACCAGTGGTAGTAGTATGACCTGAGTTATGACACATTTTCCAGTTTGCGTGCCTGTAATATGCTTCAATCTTCTCTTCTGACTTATGTAAACCACGTTTGTCAATGACACGTCCACAATATTAGATTTCATTCTTGAAAAACTCACGTTTCTCTCTCTTTGTGTGCAGACCACACTCACGCAGCCGAGGTTTACCAAGGACTTTACCAAGGTTCTGGAGGTGCTCTTCATCATTTTTGCTAGTCATGATGATATTATCAATGTAACATTGTGCTCCTGGGATATCTTGGAGCACTTGGTCCATTGCTCTGACAAATTGCTGGAGCCGTTGTGATGCCAGAAACGAGACGATTATACTGGAACAGTCCCTTGTGAACATTGATTGGGAGGAACTTCCTGGCTGACTCCTCAATCTCCATTTGCAGAAAGGCTTGTGACAAGTCAGTCTTTGAAAACCTCTCTCCACCTGCCAAAGATGCAAAAATGTCTTCCATTCGTGGCAGGGGATACTGCACAGTACACAGCACCAGTGATTCCATAGGCATGTCTAGCCTTAGTGAGCTGCAGCTTCACTGCCAAAATACCTTTTCCATACAGTATGTCAATTCTAATAGATGTTGAACGTCATAAACCATGGGAACAGGTTCTTCAGCCCAATACGTCTCTGCTAACCATCAAGCACCCATTTATACTCATTTTGTCAGACCTGAGGAGAGCTAAGGTACCGGTGACCCCTGTTTCCATCCAGGGGGACAGTGTGGACATAGTGGAGGATTACAAATACCTACAGATACGAATTGACAATAAACTGGACTGGTCAAAGAACACTGAGGCTGTCTACAAGAAGGGTCAGAGCTGTCTCTATTTCCTGAGGAGACTGAGGTCCTTTGACATCTGCTGGACGATGCTGAGGATGTTCTACGAGTCTGTGGTGGCCAGTGCTATCATGTTTGCTGTTGTGTGCTGGGGCAGCAGGCTGAAGGTAGCAGACACCAACAGAATCAACAAACTCATTCATAAGGCCAGTGATATTGTAGGGATGGAACTGGACTCTCTCACGGTGGTGTCTGAAAAGAGGATGCTGTCTAAATTGCATGCCATCTTGGTCAATGTCTCCCATCCACTACATAATGTACTGGGTGGGCACAGGAGTACATTCAGCCAGAGACTCATTCCTCAGAGATGCAGCACAGAGCGTCATAGGAAGTCATTCCTGCCTGTGGCCATCAAACTTTACAACTCCTCCCTTGGAGGGTCAGACACCCTGAGCCGATAGGCTGGTCCTGGACTTATTTCATAAATTACTGGCATAATTTACATATTACTATTTAACTATTTATGGTTCTATTACTATTTATTATTTATGGTGCAACTGTAATAAAACCAATTTCCCCCTGGGATCAATAAAGTATGTCTATGACTATGACTATTTCTACTTTATTCTTTATTCATAAGCAAATAGTCCTCCCACTCCAGATATTAGAAACATAGAAACATAGAATATAGGTGCAGGAGTAGGCCATTCGGCCCTTCGAGCCTGCACCGCCATTTATTATGATCATGGCTGATCATCCAACTCAGAACCCCGCCCCAGCCTTCCCTCCATACCCCCTGACCCCCGTAGCCACAAGGGCCATATCTAACTCCCTCTTAAATATAGCCAATGAACTGGCCTCAACTGTTTCCTGTGGCAGAGAATTCCACAGATTCACCACTCTCTGTGTGAAGATGTTTTTCCTAATCCCGGTCCTAAAAAGCTTCCCCTCTATCCTCAAACTGTGGCCCCTCGTTCTGGACTTCCCCAACATCGGGAACAATCTTCCTGCATCTAGCCTGTCCAATCCCTTTAGGATCTTATACGTTTCAATCAGATCCCCCCTCAATCTTCTAAATTCCAACGAGTACAAGCCCAGTTCATCCAGTCTTTCTTCATATGAAAGTCCTGCCATCCCAGGAATCAATCTGGTGAACCTTCTTTGTACTCCCTCCATGACAAGGATGTCTTTCCTCAGATTAGGGGACCAAAACTGCACACAATACTCCAGGTGTGGTCTCACCAAGGCCTTGTACAACTGCAGTAGTACCTCCCTGCTCCTGTACTCGAATCCTCTCGCTATAAATGCCAGCATACCATTTGCCTTTTTCACCGCCTGCTGTACCTGCATGCCCACTTTCAATGACTGGTGTATAATGACACCCAGGTCTCGTTGCACCTCCCCTTTTCCTAATCGGCCACCATTCAGATAATAATCTGTTTTCCTATTTTTGCCACCAAAGTGGATAACTTCACATTTATCCACATTAAATTGCATCTGCCATGAATTTGCCCACTCACCCAACCTATCCAAGTCACCCTGCATCCTCTTAGCATCCTCCTCACAGCTAACACCGCCACCCAGCTTCGTGTCATCCGCAAACTTGGAGATGCTGCATTTAATTCCCTCATCCAAGTCATTAATATATATTGTAAACAACTGGGGTCCCAGCACTGAGCCTTGCAGTACCCCACTAGTCACCGCCTGCCATTCTGAAAAGGTCCCGTTTATTCCCACTCTTTGCTTCCTGTCTGCTAACCAACTCTCCACCCACACCAATACCTTACCCCCAATACCGTGTGCTTTAAGTTTGCACACTAATCTCCTGTGTGGGACCTTGTCAAAAGCCTTCTGAAAATCCAAATATACCACATCCACTGGTTCTCACCTATCCACTCTACTAGTTACATTCTCAAAAAATTCTATGAGATTCGTCAGACATGATTTTCCTTTCACAAATCCATGCTGACTTTGTCCGATCATTTCACCGCTTTCCAAATGTGCTGTTATCACATCCTTGATAACTGACTCCAGCAGTTTCCCCACCACCGACGTTAGGCTAACCGGTCTATAATTCCCCGGTTTCTCTCTCCCTCCTCTTTTAAAAAGTGGAGTTACATTAGCCACCCTCCAATCCTCAGGAACTAGTCCAGAATCTAACAAGTTTTGAAAAATTATCACTAATGCATCCACTATTTCTTGGGCTACTTCCTTAAGCACCCTGGGATGCAGACCATCTGGCCCTGGGGATTTATCTGCCTTCAATCCCTTCAATTTACCTAACACCACTTCCCTACTAACATGTATTTCGCTCAGTTCCTCCATCTTACTGGACCCTCTGTCCCCTACTATTTCTGGAAGATTATTTATGTCCTCCTTAGTGAAGACAGAACCAAAGTAATTATTCAATTGGTCTGCCATGTCCTTGTTCCCCATAATCAATTCACCTGTTTCTGTCTGCAGGGGACCTACATTTGTCTTTACCAGTCTTTTCCTTTTTACATATCTATAAAAGCTTTTACAGTCCGTTTTTATGTTTCCTGCCAGTTTTCTCTCATAATCTTTTTCCCCTTCCTAATTAAGCCCTTTGTCCTCCTCTGCTGAACTCTGAATTTCTCCCAGTCCTCAGGTGAGCCACTTTTTCTGGCTAATTTGTATGCTCCTTCTTTGGAATTGATACTATCCCTAATTTCTCTTGTCAGCCACGGGTGCACTACCTTCCTTGATTTATTCTTTTGCCAAACTGGGATGAACAATTGTTCTCCCTTCTTTGCTCCCTTCCATTGAACAGAAGATATAAAAGGCTCAATCCCACTGTTAAAAGGCTCTTCAATGAGCCTTTTGTATGATAAAGATGAACTCTCGACCTCACACTCCGTCTTGCACCTTATTGCCTGCCTACACTGCACTTTCTCTGTAACTGTAACACTCTATCTGCATTCTGTTACTGCTTTTCTCTTTGTACTGTCACATGCCCCGTGATGGGTTAAAGAACCAGCAGAAAAGGAAAACACTTTGAAGTCCAGTATTGCTAAAACCTAATGGAATTTATTAGTAACTACGCAATACAGTAATATAAATGTAGATAAATCAAACAGGTTAGCAATGACTCTATATAAGTAAGTGTGGAAATATATGAAAACCAAGCTTCTTCAAGTCTAGGGGTAAATAGATAGTCTTACGATGATGAATAAAGTTCAGTTCAGTTCGTGGTATTGAGTTGAGTAGTGATGGAGAGGGAGAGATTTGAGTCTTCGGTCGATCTTCCTGTTGTCCTCCAAAATCCTTTCGAAGTCACCGACTGTGACCACAACAAAGGGGACTGTTCTTCTGTGGTGGAATTGTCAACCCAGGCAAGGGTTGGGCACACAAATAACTCCCTTTTCACACTGCGAGAGCCACTGATCGATCCGCCTGATCGATCCTCCAAACCCCACCTTTTCTGTGGGCACAACAAAGCTCATTTCAGTGTCCAAAACCATGTGTCTGTAGGTCTATCATCTGACCTTCTATTTATCTCCCCGTGCTGAATACCAGCTGTCTCTCAAACAGCTCCTCCCTCCTCTCTCTGTAAGAATTTCCAAGCAGGCAGCATCCTTGTAGAAAGTATAAACATGCTGTGAGCAGTCTTCACCTCTCTCTCTCTTTTTATCAAGCAGTTTGTGTTGGGCACCTCTCTCTCTCTGTTTTCAAAAGCACAGTTCATAGGGGTAATTCAGGACCCCATCACAGTACTACCTCAATGTACTGATGCAATGCACAAAATACTGGAAGAACTCAGCAGGTCAGGCAGCATCTATTTCCATCTATTTTTTTAGCAAACAGTCAACCTTCCTCAGGACTGACTGATATCAATGTTCTAATGTTTGGGATAAATGATCAGTATGGATGACTTGCAATACAAAACTCCAGTGTTCTCTAGTTCTTGATTCCCCATCAGTGCAACTTCACCTCCTGTTCTATACCTTGGAACCTTTGTCATTTTGCCTCTTTGAAGAGCATCACTTTTCCTTTTGCTCCTGATGATGGAGCATTTCCCATTCTAATCTCTGTCACTGAAAGTGAACATGTACACACAGGAAACAATCCAGAATGTCCGTAAAATAAAAAGAAATATTTTCTGATTTTTGGGAGTGACTGATCAAAGTGAAGGTATATAGGGTATGGTATTGAGAACCTCAAACAGGAACCCTGCATGATTAGATGTACAGAGTGGGATTAGATGTAGAGGGTGTGATAAGATGTACAGAGTGCGATTAGATGTACAGGGTGTGATGAAATGTATAGAGTGAGATTATTAGTGCCACGTAACAGAGAGTATAGCAATAGAGTGAGGTGGAGGATAAATGTGTGGCTGAGGGATTGGAGCAGGGGGCAGGGATTCAAATTTCTGGATCATTGGGACCTCTTCTGGGGCAGGTGTGACTGGTACAAAAAGGATGGGTTGCACTTGAATCCGAGAGGGACCAATATCCTGGCAGGGAGGTTTGCTAAGGCTATTAGGGAGAGTTTAAACTAGAATTGCTGGGGGTGGAAACTGAACTGAAGAGACAGAGAGAGGGGTGGTTGGCTCACAAATAAAGAAAGCTTGGAGAGGGAGGATAGGCAGATGATAGAAAAGGGACACGCTGAGACCGATGGCTTGAGAGGTGTCTATTTTAATGAAAGGGGCATTATGAACAAAGTGGATGAGCTTAGAGCGTGGATCAGTACTTGAAGCTATGATATTGTGGCTATTACAGAGACTTGGATGGCTCAGGGACAGGAATGGGTACTCCGAGTGCCAGGCTTTAGATCTTTCAGAAAGTACAGGGTGCAAGGCAAAAGAGGTGGGGGCGTGGCACAGTTGATCAGAGATAGTGTCATGGCGGTAGAAAAGGAGGAAGACACGGAGGGATTGTCTATGGAGTCTCTGTGGGTGGAGGTTAGGAACAGGAAGGGGTCAATAACTCTACTAGGTGTTTTTTATAGACCTCCCAATAGTAACAAGGACATTGAGGAGCAGATAGGGAGACAGATTCTGGAAAGGTGTAATAATAACAAGGTTGTCATGGAGGGAAATTTTAATTTCCCAAATATCGATTGGCATGTTCCTAGAGCAAGGGACTTAGAAGGGGTGGAGTTTGTTAGGAGTGTTCAAGAAGGTTTCTTGACACAATATGTAGATAAGCCTACAAGAGGGGAGGCTGTACTTGATCTAGCATTGGGAAATGAACCTCGTCAGGTGTCAGATCTCTCAGTGGGAGAGCATTTGGGAGATAGTGATCACAAGTCTGTCTCCTTTACCATAGCATTGGAGAGGGATAGGAATAGACAAATTAGGGAAGCGTTTAATTGGAGTAAGGGGAAATCTGAGACTATCAGGCAGGAACTTCGAAGCATAAAATTGGAAGCAGATGTTCTCAGTGAAATGTATGGAAGAAATGTGGCAAATGTTCAGGGGATATTTGCGTAGAGTTCTGCATAGCTACGTTCCAATGAGACAGAGAAAGGATGGTAGGGTACAGGATCCGTGGTGTACAAAGGTTGCTATAAATCTAGTCAAGAAGAGCTTATGAAAGGTTCAAAAAGCTAGGTAATATTAGAGAGTTAGAAGATTATTAGGCTAGTAGGAAGGAGCTCAAGAAAGAAATTAGGAGAGCTGGAGGGGGCCATGAGAAGACCTTGGCAGACAGGATTGAGGAAAATCCCAAGGCATTCTACAAGTATGTTAAGAGCAAGAGGCTAAGACGTGACAGAATAGGACCCATCAATTGTGGCAGTGGAAAACTGTGTATGGAACCAGAGGAGACAGCAGAGGTACTTAATGAGTACTTTGTTTCAGTATTCACTACGGAAAAGGATCTTGGCGATTGTAGCAATGACTTACAGCAGACTGAAAAGCTTGAGTACATAGATATTAAGAAAGAGGATATGAAGGAAATTTTGGAAAGCATCAAGTTGGATAGGTCACAGGGACCAGATGAGGCTACTGTGGGAGGCGAGGGAGGAGATTGCTGAGCTTCTGACGCTGATCTTTGCATCATCAATGGGGACGGGAGAGGTTCTGGAGGATTGGAGGGTTGTGGAAGTTGTTCCATTATTCAAGAAAGGGAGTAGAGATAACCCAGGAAATTATAGACCAGTGAGTCTTACTTCTGTGGTTGGTAAGTTGAAGGAGAAGATCCTGAGAGGCAGGATTTATGAACATTTGGAGAGGCATAATATGATTAGGAATAGTCAGCATGGCTTTGTGAAAGCCAGGTCGTGCCTTACGAGCCTGATTGAATTGTTTGAGGATGTGACTAAACATATTGATGATGGTACAGCAGTAGATGTAGTGTACATGGATTTCAGTAAGGCATTTGACAAGGTACCCCATGCAAGGTTTATTGAGAAAGCAAGGAGGCATGGGATCCAAGGGGACATTGCTTTGTGGATCCAGAACTGGCTTGCCCACAGAAGGCAAAGAGTGGTTGTAGATGGGTCATATTCTGCATGGAAGTCAGTGACCAGTGGTGTGCCTCAGGGATCTGTTCTGGGACCCTTACTCTTCATGATTTTTATAAATGACCTGGATGAAGAAGTGGAGGGATGGGTTAGTAAATTTGCTGATGACACAAAGGTTGGGGGTGTTGTAGATAGTGTGGAGGGCTGTCAGAGGTTATAGCGGGACATCGATAGAATGCAAAACTGGGTTGAGAAGTGGCAGATGGAATTCAACCCAGATAAGTGTGAGGTAGTTCATTTTGGTAGGTCTAATATGATGGCAGAATATAGCATTCTGCATAGACTCTTAGCAGTGTGGAGATTCAGAGGGATCTTGGGGTCCGAGTCCATAGGAAAAAGGAAAAGAAAGGTGTTCAGAGCTGTCAGAACCATTTCCTCCATTCTCAGAGTCAGCTCCTACAATCACCACAGAGGAGGCCCCAGAACCTGAGATTGTTTCACAGCCACAAGTCTCTCCTGCCAAGCAGGGAGGAGTGTTGTGTATTCAATATTTTAGTAATATTTGAGTAATATTGTAAATATATTGTTTGATTAAGCATTTTTTGTTGTTTATATAATGCTTTGCAGGTTATCTATAACAGTACATAAATGGCTTGTGTCATCACACTGCCACGCGATATACGCGTGCCTTGCTTAAAGTAAAAACAAAGTTAGACTCAAATTTCAGACTCCTGTCTTTTCCTTTCAATTAGTTTAATGTTTTGGAGTTTCAAAACACAATATTGTCCATAACCCACCATTCTCTACATATTCACATACCTATCTAAGAGCTTGTTAAACATCTCTATCATATCTGCCTCCACCTCCTTCCCAGGCACCCACCACTCTCTGTGTCAAAAACTTGCCCTGCATATCTGCTTTGCAACCTCCCCCTTCCACCTCGAATATGTGCCCTCTAATAATAGACATCTCAAGCCAGGGGAAAAAGATACCGGCTGGTTACTCTATATATGACTTTCATAATCCTATAATCTTCCATCAGCAACCAGCACTCCAGAGAACAGAACACAAGTTTTCCAATTTCTCTTTATAGCACATCCTCTAATCTAGACAGCATCCTAGTAAGCTTCATCTGCACCCTCTCCAAAGCCTTCACATCCTATAATTCAATGACCAGAAATGAACAGAATTCCAGATGCAGTCTAATCAGAGTTTTATAAAGCTACAACATAACTGCCTGACTTACAGTAAAGCCAAGTATGCCATATGCATTCTTTACCAACTTCATTGGAGCCAATCCACAGGAAAACAAATTGAACTTAATTACATTTAAAGCCTCTGTAATCTTTACAGCTATTCCATTCAATTAAGTTGATACTTGCACAGATTTTATAGAGAAACTTTATAAGTGTTCGGCAAATTGCTACCATGAGCTGACCATTTTTTAAATCAATTCTTCTTTCAGTTTGATTTAAGGCACAAAATGATGGTTCTGCAACTGTACAGAGACCCAGAGCCTGGCTTCTGTTATTTATATCTAAAGAATCTCTGGTCTTTCAGCCTTTATATCATCATCACTGTGCATTTATTATGCATTCAGACTGAAAGACAACAGATGTTTATTAATAATGCAACAGCCAGTCAATATTTAACATGCTGGTAGCCACTGAGGTGACTTGCTGGTTTCAAAGGAGGCATCAGCTCAGCAGCTTGAACAGGACTGGCCTGGTGCAACTGCGAGTAAGCAGCAGAGCCAACTCGCCATAGTTCCATCTGAGCTGTCCACCAGTTCGTCAAATGCTCCAGAGTCCAGCACTCGAAACTATGAGTGGACTTGACAAGACAGATGAGAAAGACTCCATTTCTTCTAATAGGAGAATCAATTACAAAGGAATGTGGCCTTAAAATGAGCCTCACTCCACTCAGGATCAAGGATAAGCAACAGTTCTATACACATGGGGCAGAGGCAGGGCACAGCACAATCTCCAGATTGCGGGACTCCAATACTGATTGAGCTAAGCATTTGGAAGATTCCAGTCTTGGTATTCATCACACAGGGACCATCCTCCAGCTTCTGACTCCATCTCTCTTTCTTGTATTGCATGGAATTTTCTCTCTCATTTTGTTTTTCATATCTGCTTGGCATCATCTTTACCCTCTCTTCACTGTCTTGTATAATTTATGTATATTTTATGTATAATTTATAGTCTGTGCGCTGTCTCAATTTATATGCCTGTGATATTGCTGCAGGCGAGTTTATCATTGTTACTGTACTTTGCACATGACAATGAACTCAACTTGTAACTGGGCCTACTTGCCCACAACCTATGACCCCAAAATGAGCTTCCCACAATATACAGTACTCTTTATCAACAAATATCAGACCCGCCTACTCAAGTCCCACTTTGAAACATCTACTCACCCCTCATCTCTGACCTCACTGACCACCACTGACTATCAAATAAGCTAGGATGATAAAATCTTTCCTCTGTAATGTCTACATTTCTCCCATTCCAGCTCACCCGAGTTAAATTGCTCCATACTTACTGTGATCAAAACCATAGGTCCTGAGTTTCTCACTTTAAGGCGTTCCTTAAAACTTACTTCCTATCGAACTTTTAGCCTCAGTCCTTCCTATGTGAACAG
This sequence comes from Mobula birostris, assembly GCF_030028105.1. Taxonomy (NCBI): domain Eukaryota; kingdom Metazoa; phylum Chordata; class Chondrichthyes; order Myliobatiformes; family Myliobatidae; genus Mobula; species Mobula birostris. The sequence continues at coordinate 9,268,504 of NC_092393.1, read as the reverse complement.
TTTGGATGACGAAATTGATGGCTTTGTGGCCAAGTTTGCTAACAATACGAAGACAGGTGGAGTGGCAGGTAGTGTTGAGGAAACAGAAAGGACTTGGACAGATTAGGAGAATGAGCAAAGAAATGGCAGCTGGAGACAGTTTCAGATGTGTATGATCTTACACTTTGGTAGAAGAATTAAAACCATAGACTATTTTCTAAACAGGGAGCAAATTCAAAGATCTGAGGCGCAAAGGAATTTGGGAATCCTAGTGCAGAATTCCTTAAAGATTAATTTGCAGGTTGAATCAGTGGTGAAGAAGGTGAATACAATGTTAGCATTCATTTTGAGAGGACTAGAATATAAAAGCAAAGATGTAATGCTGAGGCTGTATAAGGCAGTGGTGTATTGGAGTATTGTGAGAAGTTTCGGGCCCCTTATTTATGCTGACATTGGAGAGGGTTCAGAGGAGCTTCATAAGAATGATTCCGGGAATGAAAGGAATTCATTTGAGCAGCCACTGAAGGCTCTGGGCCTGTACTTGCTGGGATTTAGAAGAATGAGGGGGAGCACCTCAAAGTTTCAAAGTAAAATTTATTACCAGAGTATACACATATCACCACATACAACCCTGAGATTCCTTTTCCTGCAGACATACTTAGCAAATCTATAGAAAAGTAAATGTAAACAGGATCAAGTGACCTGGTGTCCACAGCTGCCTGTGGCAACAAATTCCGCAGATTCACCACCCTTTGGCTAATGAAATTCCTTCTCATCTCTGTTCTAAATGGATGTCCCTCTAGTTTGAGTCTGTGCCCTCTGGTCCTAGACTCACCCACTAAAGGAAACATCTTATCCACATCCACTCTATCTAGGCTTTTCAATATTCAATAGGTTTAAATGACCTCAATGTTGTCTTTGACCACCAGAACAGGAAGGAACCGTCGCACACCCCCATGTGTCCCAATGATCCTTTGGTCTCAGTGCCTGAAGATGACGTGTGGGCTGCCTCCAAGAGAGTGAATCCAAGGAAACACCCAGTCTGGACAGGGTACCTGGCCGAGTACTGGAGACCTGTGCTGACCAACTGGCTGATGTATTCACGGATCTCTTCAACCTCTTGTTCCGGCAGTGTGTGTATGGTACCCACCTGCTTCAAGCAGGTTTCAATCATACCAGTGTCCACGAACAGCATGGTAATCTGTCTAAATTACTGTCACCCACTGGCACTTAGATCCACAGTGATGAAGTGCTTTGAGAAGCTGGTGTTGAAGCACATCAGTTCCTGTCTGAGTGGCGACTTGAATCTGCTCCAATTTGCCTACTGGAGAAACAGGTCTACAGCAGATACCATTTCATTGGCTCTTCACACAACTCTGAAATATTGGTGCTTTGGAGGCTCCATACTAGGCTGTGATACGAGCAATCGGAAATGATACCTCTGCAGAAATTTGCAAGCCTCTTTGGTGACACATCAGATCTTCCCCAACTCTGAATTAACTATAGCTACTGTGTGCCTACATTTCTATAGCATCTTTTAAGCCCTTAGGAAGCCACAAGAACGAAAGAAAAATACAACAGGATCTGGAGTAGACCACTCAGCTACTCAATATGATTGTGGCTGATCTGCCTAAGGCCTCAGCTCCTCTTCAATGTCAATTCCCCAGAGCACTAGAAATCTTTGAATTTTCAAAAATGTATCTATTTCAATGGTTCGGTGGTTCCACTTAATATCAGAGAATGTATAGAGTATAAACCTGAAATTCTTACTCTCCGCACACATCGATGAAACAAAGAGCACCCCAAAGAATGAATGACAGTAAAATATTAGAAACCCAAAGCCCCTTCTCCCCCTTCCACGCACAAGCAGCAGCAAAGCATTAACCCTCCCCCTCCCCACTCCTCTTCCTCCATTTATTTCAGCACCCACCACCCACCAAGCAAGCAATAGCAAAGCCCACAAAGAGAGGCCATGATCTACAGTCCAACAAGAACTAATTGCTTACCCAAATATTTAACATGTCACAGGCTCTCTCTCGCTCTCTTCCTAAGAGGGGACAGACAGGTGTCACCTCTTTTCCACAGCGAGAGGGGAGAGCAACAAAACAGTCTCCCATGTCACTTTTATTCTGAGCTCTCCAACTCGAGAATCAGCAGCAAACTTTCCCCCACCTTCACCCTCTGGCGACATCTTAGCTCTGCCCTCTGCACATTATTCAATTGTTCTTCAAATATCATCATGATCCTTCTCCACAAGCTTCCAGAGATTCACCGTCCTCTATGAGAAGAAACCTCTACACACCTCATACTCATAAGAAATGCTTCAGGTGTGGAAATTCAAGGAGCAGTGTCTCAGTAAGGCAGCGTCCATTATTAAGGACCTCCAGCACCCAGGGCATGCTCTTTTCTCACTGTTACCATCAGGTAGGAGGTACAGAAGCCTGAAGGCACACACTCAGCAATTCAGGAACAGCTTCTTTCCCTCTGTCATCTGATTCCTAAATAGACACTGAACCCATGAACACCACCTCACTTTTTTTTAATATCTATTATTTCTGTTTTTGCACGATTTTTAATCTATTTGATATATGTATACTGTAATTGATTTATTTATTCATTTATTTTTACTATTTTTTCTCCGCTATATTATGTATTGCATTGAACTGCTGCTGCTAAGTTAACACATTTCACGACACATGCCAGTGATAATAAACCTGATTCTGATTCTGATCTTGAGAAACACACACAAAATGCTGGAGGAATTCAGCAAGTCAGGAAGGGAATAAACAATGTATGCTTTGGACCAAGACCTTTCATCATGACTTATGATGAAAGGTCCTGAATGAGGATCTCGATCTGAAATGTAATCTGTTCATTTCCCCTTCATAGATGCTGCCTGACTTACTGAGATCTCCCAGCATTTGGCATGTGCTTCTGCACTCCTCAGTTTTAACTGACCACTTACTTCTCTGGTAATGTTGTCCTAAAGCTACATCCTGGTGTCATTTGGTCTCGGGGAGAGCCTTTTGTATCCACAGTCAGACGAGTCATTCCATTTGGTCGCAATTGGCAAAGATCCCTTCTGGGGCTGACAATTAGACACTTGTAGATCCATTTGTTCTTCCCAAGGCAACTGCCCAGCTTTTGTTGCAGCACTTGTTCCAATTTCATAAAGGAGCTCGAACAGAAATGGGAAAAAACTGCATATGCTGGAAATCTGAAATAAAGTCTGAAAATCATAACCATGAGCGATTCTGCAGATGCTGGAAATCCAAAGCAACACACAGAAAATGCTGGAGGAAATCAGCATTTCTGGAAATGAACAAACAATCAATGTTTTGGGCCGAGACCATTCTTCAGGACTGGAAAGGAAGGGGGAAGACGCCAGAACAAAGAGGAGGGATGAGTAGAAGGAGGCTAGCTGGAAGGTGACAGGTGAAGACAGGTGGATGGGAAAGGTAAAGGGCTGAAGAGGAAGGAATCTGATAGGAGAGGAGAGTGGACCATCAGAACTAGGGAAGGAGGAGGGATCCAGAGGGAAGCGATAAGCAGGTGAGAAGAGGTAAAAGGCCAGACTGGGGAATAGAGAAAGAGGAGAAGGGGAGGATTTTTTTTACCAGAAGGGGAAATCGATATTCATGCCTGAGGGTAGCCTCATCCAGGCAAAAGAGGAGGGTGTGGATCAACATGATGGAATGCAAATGGGAATCGGATTTAAAATGTTTGGCCACCGGGAAGAGCTGCTTTTGATGAATGAAGCAGAGGTGTCACAGTTTATAAAGAGTCTTACCAATGTAGAGGAGACCACATCAGGAGCATTGGACACTATTGACGCCCCAGCAGATTTGCATGTCAAGCAAATACTCGAAAAACTCAGCATGTCAGGCGGCATAGAAACACAGAAAAACCTACAATACAGGCCCTTCAGCCCACAAAGCTGTGCCGAACATGTACTTATTTTAGAAATTACCTATGATTACCCATAGCCCCTTGTTTTTCTAAGCTCCATGTACCTATCCAGGAGTCTCATAAAAGACCCTATCGAGTCCGCCCTCACCACCATCACAGGTAGCCCATTCCACACACTCACCACTCTCTGCGTAAATAACTTGCACCTGACATATCATCTGTACCTACTTCCAAGCACATTAAAACTGTGCCCTCTCGTGTTAGCCATTTCAGCCCTGGAAAAAAGCCTCTGACTATCCACACAATCAATACCTCTCATCATGTTATACACTTCTATCAGGTTACCCCTCATCCTCCATCACCCCAAGGAGAAAAGGCCAAGTTCACTCAACCTATTCTCGTAAGGCATGCTCCCCAATCCAGGCAACATCCTTGTAAATCTCCTCTGCACCCTTTCCCTATGGCTTCCACATCCTTCCTGTAGTGAGGTGACCAGAACTGAGTACAGCACTCCTAAAAAGCTGAAACATTATCTCTCAGCTCTTAAACTCAATCCCATGATTGATGAAGGCCAATGCACCATATGCCTGCTTAACCACAGCATCAACCTGCGCAGCTGCTTTGAGTGTCCTATGGACTCGTACCCCAAGATCCCTTTGATCCTCCACACTGCCAAGAGTTTTACCATTATTACTATATTCTGCCATCATATTTGACCTACTAAAATGAACCACCTCTCATTTATCTGGGTTGAACTCCATCTGTCACTTCTCAGCCTAGTTTTGCATCCTATCAATGTCCCGCTGAAACCTCTGACAACCCTCCATACTATCCACAATACACCAACATTCGTGTTATCAGCAAATTCAGTAACCCATCCCTCCACTTCCTCATCCAGGTCATTTATAAACATCACGAAGAGAAGGGGGTCCCAGAACAGATCCCTGAGGCACACCACTGGTCACCGACCTCCTTGTAGAATATGACCCGTCTACAACCACTCTTTAGCTTCTGTGGGCAAGCCAGTTCTGGATCCACAAAGCAGAGTCCCCTCGGATCCCGTGCCTCCTTACTGTCTCAATAAGCCTTGCATGGGGTACCTTATCAAATGCCTTGCTGAAATCCATATACACTACATCTGCTGCTGTACCTTCATCAATGTGGTTAGTCACATCCTCAAAAAATTCAAGCAGGCTTGTAAGGCATGACCTGCCTTTGACAAATCTATGCTGACTATTCCTAATCATATTATGCCTCTCCAAATGTTCATAAATCCTGACTCTCAGGATCTTTTCCATGAACTTACCAACCACTGAAGTAAGACTCACTGGTCTATAATTTCCTGGGCTATCTCTACTCCCTTTCTTGAATAAGGGAACAACATCTGCAACTCTCCAATCCTCTGCAACCTCTCCTGTCCCCATTGATGATGCAAAAATCATTGCTAGAGGATCAGCAATCTCTTCCCTTGCCTACCACAGTAGCCTGGGGTACATCTCATCTGATCACGGTGACTTATTCAACTTGATGCTTTCCAAAAGCTCCATCACATCCTCTTTCTTAATGTCTATGTGCTCAAGCTCTTCAGTCCGTTGTAAGTCATCCCTACAATTGCCAAGATCCTTTTCCGTAGTGAATACTGAATCATTAAGTATCCTTGCTATTTCCTTCGGTTCCATACACACTTTTCTACTGTCACACTTGATTGGTCCTATTCTCTCACGTCTTATCCTCTTGCTCTTCACATACTTGTAGAATGCTTTGGGGTTTTCATTAACCCTGCTCGCCAAGGCCTTCTTATGGCTCCTTCTGGCTCACCTAATTTCATTCATAAGAACCTTCCTGCTAGACTTATAATTTCCTAGATCTCTATTATTACCTAGTTTTTTGAACCTTTCATAAGCTTTTCTTTTTTTCTTGACTCAGTTTTCAACAGCCTTTGTACACCATGGTTCCTGTACCCTCTCATCCTTCCCGTTTCATTGGAACGTATCTATGCAGAACATCCCGCAAATATCTCCTGAACATTTGCCACATTTCTGCCAAATATTTCCCTGAGAACATCTGTTCCCAATTTATACTTCTAAGTTCCTGCCTGATAGCTTCATATTTCCCCTTACTCGAATTAAATGCTTTCTTAACTTGTCTGTTCCTTTCCCTCTCCAATGCTATGGCAAAGGAGATAGAATTATGATCACTATTTCCAAAATGCTCTTGCACTGAAAGATCTGACACTTAACCAGATTCATTTCCCAATACCAGATCAAGTACAGCCTCTCCTCCTATAGGCTTATCTACATATTGTGTCAGGAAACTTTCCTGAACACACCTAACAAACTCCACCCCATCTAAACCCCTTGCTCTAGGAAGATGCCAATCGATATTTGGGAAATTAAAATCTGCCACCATGACAACCCTGTTATTATTACACCTTTCCAGAATCTGTCTCCCTATCTGCTCCTTGATGTCCCTGTTACTATTGGGCGGTTTATAGAAAACACCCAGTAGAGTTATTGACCTATTCCTGTTCCTAACTTCACCCACAGAGACTCAGTAGACAATCCCTCCATGACTTCCTCTTTTTCTGCAACCGTGACACTATCTCTGATCAACAGTGCCAACCCCCACCTCTTTTGGCTCCCTCCCTCCCTGTCCTTTCTGAAACATCTAAATCCTGGCACTCTAAGTAACCATTCCTGCCCTTGAGCCATCCAAGTCTGTGAAATGGCCATAACATCATAGCTCCAAGTATGTTGCTTCTTGCATTAAAATAGACACCTCTCAAACCATCAGTCAGAGCATATTCCTTCTCTTTCACCTGCCTATTCTCCCTCTCACACTGCCTATGCTTTCTCTGTTTGTGAGCCAACCACCCCTTCCTCCGTCTCTTCAGTTCAGTTCCCACCCCCCCAGCAATTCTAGTTTAAGCTCTCCCCAATTGCCTTAGCAAACCTCCCTGCCAGGATACGTATTGGTCCCCCTCAGATTCATGTACAACCCGTCCTTTTTGTACAGCTCACGCCTGCCCTAAAAGAGGTCCCAATTATCTAGAAATCTGAATCCCTGCCCCTACTCCAATCCCTCAGCCATGCATTTATCCTCCGCCTCACTCTATTCCTATACTCACAGTCGTGTGGCACAGGCAATAATCCTGAGATTACTACCTTTGAGGTCTGCTTCTCAACTTCCTTCCTAACTGCCTGTAGACTGTTTTCAGGATCTCCTCCCTTTTCCTACCTATGTTGATGGTACCAATATGTACCACGATCTCTGGTTGTTCACCTTCCCACTTCAGGATATCGTGGACGTGATCAGAAACATCCCGGACCCTGGCACCTGGGAGGCAAACTATCATCCACATTTCTTTCCTGCATCCACAGAATCGCCTGCCTGACCCCCTAACTGTAGAGTCCCCTATCACAGCTGCCATCCTCTTCCTTTCTCTACCCTCCTGATCTACAAGGCCAGACTCTGTGCCGGAGACGCAGCCACTGTTGCTTCCTCCAGTTAGGTTGTCCCCCCCACCAGTTCTCAAACAGGAGTACTTATTGTTAAGGGGGACAGCCACAGGGGTACTCTCTAGTATCTGCCTCTTGCCCTTCCCTCTCCTGACTGTGACCCACTTATCTGTCTCCCGAGGTCCCGGTGTGACTACCTGCCTATAGCTCCTCTCTATCACCTCCTCACTCTCCCTGACCAGATGAAGGTCATCGAGCTGCATCTCCAGTTCCCTAACGCGGTCCCTAAGGAGCTGCAGCTCAACGCATCTAGCGCAGATGTAGCCGTCTGGGAAGCTGGGATTCTCCCGGAAATCCCATGTCTGACTCCCAGTACAGACCACCTATTTCTCACAAGTAGCTTACCTCTCCTTGACCCACTATCGCTGAAGCCCTGTTGAGCCAAAGCCCTCCTTCTCTGTCTCACTCTACTCTGTCACTCGCTCCTCCGACATCTGTGGAGAGGGCAGCAGGGGCCCCTCCACAGATGTCATTGTTGAGGACACAGACCCAGGACTCCTCTTTATACACCATTTGGACAAGAGCAGAGAATGCAGTAACATTTAGCAGGTCAGGAGAGAGAAACAGTTAGCACTTTTAAGCTACTGCTCAGTGCATTTGATCACAGACTCTAATTTAAACAAATGAGTTTAAATTTACCAGCTGCACTGGTGGGATTTTAATTTATTTTATCCAGTCCTCCAGATCACTGCATTAACCCAAGCACAACAACTGTCCATAATAAGTACTGAGAAGTCTACACTGTAAGAAGCATATTCATTTTTAAATAGAAATAAGCACCCCCAGAAAGAGATTTACAGTGCGTGGTGGTGGGAAAGAGGGTGCAAACAGGCAGATGGTGCACCTCCCTGTTTGCCTAGAGGTGTTGCAATGGAACAGAGAGGGGAGTCAGTGGTAATGGAGAGCGTTGCAGAGGAAGGGGGTGATATTTGAAGGCAAAGGTGGGGAGTTACAAAACACAAGGGAAGACAGATTCTGGAACCTAGAACTGCAGCAATCTGCTGGTGGAACTCAATGGGTTGAACAGCATGTGGGTGGCAGAAGCCCCTCAGCCCACTGGGTCCCTCCTGCAGGTGATTCGTGGTGTTGTGTCACTGAAGCCATTGCTAGATCTATCAAACAAAGCTGAGATAATAATGAATTGCCTTTCAGTATCTTCTCAATAGGAATGGCCAATGTGCCCCTGTTTAATGGTAGAAATAATTGGACGGACAAGAAATGGGGGAGACTGTGGACTGAAGCTGAGGTTAAGAACCTTATTGTTTTCTTGAATGGAAGGCAAGGGGTTTAGGAAATGGAACTGACACAGTGCATGGCCCTTATGACTCTGCTGGGGGGGGGGGAGTTCAATCAATATTTAAAGTTCAAATAACTTTACTATCAAAGTGAGTATCTGTTAGCATGCACTACTCTGAGATTCATTTTTGTACAGGCAATTACAGGAAAAAAGAAATACAATAGAATTTTATGAAAAACTATACATAAACATTCAAAGCAACACACATAAATTGCTGGAGGAACTCTGTGTCTATGGAAATGAATCAACAGTTGCCTGATTTGTTGACTGCTTATTCATTTTGCTGGGTGCTGCCTGACCTGCTGAGATCCTCCAGCAATTTGTGTGTGCTGCTTTAGATTTCCAGCATCTGCAGAATTTCTTGTGTTTATAAATATTCAAAGACTGGTAAAAGAATACAAATTATACAAATAAAAATAATACTGAGAACATAAGTTGTAAAGAGTCATTGAAAGTAAGTCTGTGGATCGTAGAATCAGTTCAGAGTTGTGGTGAATGAAGTTACCCACGCCAGTTCAGGAGCCTGTCGTCTGTAGGATAGTAACCGTTCCTGAACCTGGGGGTGTGGGACCTCAGGATTCTGTGCCCCTTGCCCAATGGTAGTAGTGAGAAGAGGGTATGGCCTGGGTGGTAGGGGTCTTAGATGATAGATGTTGCTTTTTTGTGGTGGCGCTCCACGTAAATGTATTCCACAAAGTGTGGGAATGGTGAGCGGAGCTGAAATAACATCTTTCCCTGATCTAATTCCACCAATCACCTACCAGTCTTTTGTTTTTTTGCTATGGAGAGAAATGGACAGTCAACGTTTTGGGTTGAAAGCATTCACCTGGACTGGAAAGAAAGAAGGATGATAGCCAGTACCAAAAGTGGGAGGAAGGGGTGCAACAAGAGCTGGTGGGTGATAGGTATTCAGTATTCAGATGAGGGGGCTCATAGGCAGGTGAGGGAAGGGACAGTGGGAATGATGAAAGAGGCTGGGAGGTAATAGGTAGATGCAACAGAAGGCTGAAGGTGGAATCTGATAGGAGAGGGAGGTGGACCATGGATTAATGGGACGGAGGTGGGGAGAGGAACAGGTGGGAGGTGTGGGTGATGGGCAGTTGGAGAGGTTGGGAGAGGGGAAAGAGAAGGGGTGATGGGCAGTGGGGATCAGGAAAAAACGGGGGAAAGGTTACTGGAAATCAGAGAAATCAATGTTCATGCCATCAGTTTGGAGACAACTGTCAGAATAGGAGGAGTTGTTCCTCTAATCTGTGACAAGCCTCAACTCAGCAGAGGAGGAGGCTGTGGATAGATACATCAGAATGGGAATGAGAAGTAGAATTAAAATGGTCTTTCACAGTTCTTGCAGATTATCTAGGAAAAATAGAGGGCTATGGGTAACCCTAAGTAATTTCTAAGGCAAGTACATGTTCGGCAGAGCATTGTGGGTCGAATGGTCTGTATTGTGCTGTAGGTTTTCTATGTTCTATGTTCTATTGTGGTGTGAGGAGGTATTTCATGTGAAAGCCATCACTCTGCAGACATGTGATCAAACCTCAGTCATGAATCCTTGTTGGAAGACTTGACTGAGAGACCCAGGTGGAGCTGAGGGAGTGCTATTTAGTCAGAAACATCAGTTTGAAAATCAAACTCAGGACTTCAGCTGCCTTCTCAAGTAGTGCCACACACACAGTGTTTTGTGAAGAAGGCATCTGAGCTCTGCTTCAGCCAGCTTGGTGCCGATTCCAACAAAACGCCTACAATAGATGCTGCCAGCAGGCACATTCCAGGCTGTAAGGCTTTGTACGAGGGATGCACTAAAGCTTGTTTCTGCCAATGCAAAGGCTCTGTGGGGAAGAACCACAGTCTAGGGTCCTGCACACTGAGGGGCACGTTTCTGTCTAAGTCTCTCAAACATCTTGTGGTGTAAGGACAAGACATGAGAGGTGACATGAGACATGTACAGTGTTGAACAGAATGAATTAGTTTAGAACATAAAACAGTACAACACAGTGGCCCCTTCAGCCCATCGACTTTTAATCCACTTCATCAATCCACCTTTTCCATCCTACAAAACCCCATTACCCTCCATTTACTTTCATCAATGTGCCGATATAAAAGTCTCTTAAATGTCCTTAATGTGTCAGCCTCTACCATCACTCTCCATAAAATTCCCACTCTCTGTAAAAATTTAGCCATAGCTGCTTTGGGAAAATGGTGCTGGCAGTCCACTCCGTCTACGTATCTTATAATCTTGTACACCTCTATCAAGTGACATCTCATCCTCCTCCATTCCAAAAAGAAAAGCCCTAGTTTGCTCATCCTTTCCTCATAAGACATACTCTAATCCAGACAACATCCTGCTAAATCTCCTCTGCACACTCGCTAAAGCTTCCACGTTCTTCCAAAAATGAGGAGACTAGAACTGAACACAATACTTCAAGTTGTATCTGTCTAGAGTTTTATAGAGCTGCAACAGTACCTCACAGCTCTTCAACTCAATCCCCAGATTAACTGAAGCCAGCACACTTTACAGCTTTTAACCACCCTATCAACTTTTGCAGCAACTTTGGGGTATATACGATATTGGCATGGACCCTAAGATTCCTCTGTTCCTCCACACTTCTAAGAATCCTGCCATTAACCCTTTATTCTGCCTTCAAGATCAACCTTCAAAAGTGAATTACTTCACACTTCTCTGGACTGAACTCCACTTCTCAACCCAGATCTGGACCCTGTCTATAACTTGATGGCAGATTGAACGTAACTGATGTATTTCCCACACATACTTTTAATGAAAAAAAAGTTTATCTTTCAAACTAACAAAAAGCATTGGTGTCCATGGTGGTCTGTAGTGTACATGTTCTATTTCCCAAATCGTATCAGTGAGTGCAACTAAAAAGTCTGTATTGTCTGTAAAATGCTTTGTCTCAGTGCAAGAATGTGAAAGATGCTACCTAAATGCAGTTCTCTCTTTACTGTTTATTCAGACGATACCTGCATAGGAATGTGTACAGACCACCATGTGACTAGAAATAAACTGCCAGATGTTCCAGCTGCCAGGGCCCATCACATCATGAACGAATATGAAAGTTACTGAGTGCTTTGATCTGATGAAAGCCGACAGAAGCTAAAACAAAAACCAATGCTTCGAGCGATGCAACAACTCCCTGGAGTGGAGGAGCTTTGCTGAAAGACAGTAAAGGAGACAGAGGAAGAAGTCTCATCAGGTACTGGCAGCCTGATCAGTTCCCCAGCTGACAGAGCAGACTCACAGGGTTGCTGCTCAGTTATGTGTAGACAAGAGGTGGAAAGTGGAGTGTAAATTAATCTGACCGTGCCACGTTCCTGTTCTGTAGATGCAACTGGAAATTCGTCACAGCTGCCAGCTAGGAGGAAGAAAAATTCTCCAGCTTTTCTTTCCACCTTCTTGGAATAAACAGAAGCAGGAGGCGGCCATTTAACCCTATAAGCCAGTTTGACAATCAGAGGCCATCTCCCTCATGTTAATTTCCCACCAAGTCCCCATATCAGAATCAGGTTTACTATCACTGGCATATGTCATGAAATTTGTTGTCTTTGCCACAGCAATACATTGCAATACATAATAACAGAAAAAAATGTGAATTACAGTAAGTACGTATGTTAACTAGTTAAATTAAATAAGTAATGCAAAAACAAAAGTAGTGCATGGGTTCAATGTCCATTCAGAAATCTGATGGCAGAGGGCAAGAAGCTGTTCCTGAATCATTGTGTATGTGTTTTCAGGCTGCTGTATCTCCTCCCCGATGGCAGAAATGAGAAGGGGGCATGTCCTGGGTGATGGGGGTTCTTAATGATGGATGCTGCCTTTTAGAAACATAGAAACATAGAAAATAGGTGCAGGAGTAGGCCATTCGGCCCTTCAAACCTGCACCGCCATTTATTATGATCATGGCTGATCATCCAACTCAGAACCCCGCCCCAGCCTTCCCTCCATACCCCCTGATCCCCGTAGCCACAAGGGCCATATCTAACTCCCTCTTAAATATAGCCAATGAACTGGCCTCAACTGTTTCCTGTGGCAGAGAATTCCACAGATTCACCACTCTCTGTGTGAAGAAGTTTTTCCTAATCTCGGTCCTAAAAGGCTTCCCCTCTATCCTCAAACTGTGACCCCTCATTCTGGACTTCCCCAACATCGGGAACAATCTTCTTGCATCTAGCCTGTCCAATCCCTTTAGGATTTTATACGTTTCAATCAGATCCCCCCTCAATCTTCTAAATTCCAACGAGTACAAGCCCAGTTCATCCAGTCTTTCTTCATATGAAAGTCCTGCCATCCCAGGAATCAATCTGGTGAACCTTCTTTGTACCATCTCTATGGCAAGGATGTCTTTCCTCAGATTAGGGGACCAAAACTGCACACAATACTCCAGGTGTGGTCTCACCAAGGCCTTGTACAATTGCAGTAGTACCTCCCTGCTCCTGTACTCAAATCCTCTCGTTATAAATGCCAGCATACCATTCGCCTTTTTCACCGCCTGCTGTACCTGCATGCCCACTTTCAATGACTGGTGTATAATGACACCCGGGTCTCGTTTCACCTCCCCTTTTCCTAATCGGCCACCATTCAGATAACAATCTGTTTTCCTATTTTTCCCACCAAAGTGGATAACTTCACATTTATCCACATTAAATTGCATCTGCCATGAATTTGCCCACTCACCTAACCTATCCAAGTCACCCTGCATCCTCTTAGCATCCTCCTCACAGCTAACACTGCCGCCCAGCTTCGTGTCATCCGCAAACTTGGAGATGCTGCATTTAATTCCCTCATCCAAGTCATTAATATATATTGTAAACAACTGGGGTCCCAGCACTGAGCCTTGTGGTACCCCACTAGTCACTGCCTGCCATTCTGAAAAGGTCCCGTTTATTCCCACTCTTTGCTTCCTGTCTGCTAACCAATTCTCTATCCACATCAATACCTTACCCCCAATACCGTGTGCTTTAAGTTTGCACACTAATCTCCTGTGTGGGACCTTGTCAAAAGCCTTTTGAAAATCCAAATATACCACATCCACTGGTTCTCCCCTATCCACTCTACTAGTTACATCCTCAAAAAATTCTATGAGATTCGTCAGACATGATTTTCCTTTCACAAATCCATGCTGACTTTGTCTGATCATTTCACCGCTTCCCAAATGTGCTGTTATCACATCCTTGATAACTGACTCTAGCAGTTTCCCCACCACCGACGTTAGGCTAACCGGTCTATAATTCCCCGGTTTCTCTCTCCCTCCTTTTTTAAAAAGTGGGGTTACATTAGCCACCCTCCAATCCTCAGGAACTAGTCCAGAATCTAACGAGTTTTGAGGCATCACTCCTTGAAAATGTCCTGAATACTTCAGAGGCTAATGCCCATGATGGAGCTGACTAAGCTTACAACTCTTTGCAGCTTGTGGAATAGCCTTCCATACCAGACGGTGATGCGGCCTGCCAGAATGTTCTCCACAGTATTTCTGTAGAAAGTTTCGAGTTCCTTGCTGAGAAACCAATTCTCCTCAAACTCCTAATGAAATATAGCTGTTGTCGTGCCTTCTCTGTTGATATGTAACTGTTGATATGTAAACATTGATATGTTTAGTTCAGGTTAGATCCTCAGAGATCTTCACACCCAGGAACTTGGAATTGCTCACTCTTTCCACTTCTGATGCTTCTATGAAGGCCTCCATGTGTTCCCTCATCTTAGACTTTGATTTCCCTATCACTGCCAACCTTGAGAACACTGGGTGACTGGGAATTCACCTGTCTATGAGCAAGGGAGTTCCAAAATCCAACGGGATTTAGGGTACTGGAGAAACTCAGCAGCTCAGGCTACATTAGTGGAGGAATCGCACAGCTAAGTTTTAATTCTTTTGCCACTTTAATTCACCATCCCATTCCCACTGTAATCACCCTTTCCGCTTCATTCATTGCTCTAGTCAGGCTCCATGGAAGCTTGAGGAACAGCACCACTCCAGAATCAGCCTGTTGTAACCTTTGGGACTCAACACTGAATTGGAAATTTTCAGGTAACTTGCTTTTTCGGAGGTGGAAGGAAGTAGATAGTCAACAGAATCAAAATCAGAATCAGGTTTATTATCTCTGACTCATATAATGAGAATTGCATTGTTTTGCACCAGCAGTACTTACTATAAATCACAAAAATAAATAAACATTGCAATAAAAAAGGGGAAGAAAAAGGATATTCAGATAGACCACCACAAATCTGGAATGATTGGTACCTGTGCAGTGATTTTGCCAAATCACAAGTAGTTAGAGTAGGATTAAATAAATAAATACCTCTAACCATTTGATGATCTCCTCATCTTCGATCATAACAAAAAAAGAAATGACAAATGAAAAGCAAATGAAATTTACTGAGGTACAGTACAGGCAAAATACCTTACCAGGTATCTGTATTTACTAACATCAGAGGTTGGTTATTGCCACCGCCAAAGTGAAGAGTTGAATTGAAATGCTGTAATCACACTCATAATCCAGTCCTAATTCTTTTTGAAATAATTTTGCTTGTTCCTTCGCCATCTCCTCTGACAGTTCTGCACCTTCACTAACGCAGAGTTGAAACCACGTTTGGTTTATGGATTCATGGATCATTCACAAATCTAATGGCAAAGGGGAAGAAAATATCCCTGACTCGTCAAATGTGGGTCATTGGCCTCTGTAATTTGCCCAAGCCTGTATAGAGTGGCAGAATGGGAGTGTAGAGAGAATAAATTAGTTATGGTGTAGGCTCAGTGTGAATGTGTCAATACTGATGGTCAGAATGAACTCAGATGGGCTGAAGGGCCTGGTTCCCTGCCATATGATTCTATGACTCCTGATACTGCAGCACTGGATATTCAAACAAGGAGAAAGTATCTGAGACAGATAGAAAGCATTCTGTCCGGATGCATGACAGCCTAGTATGACAGCCGGTCTGCATGTGACCACAAGAAACTGCAGAGAGTTGTAGACAGACAGCACATCACAGAAACCAGCTTCCTTTCCATTGTCTACTCTTCTCGCTGTCTCAGTAAAGCAATCACCATAATCAAAAGACTCCAGCTACCCCAGACATTCTATCTTCTTCCCACTCCTACTGGGCAGAAGAATCAAGGGTCTCTCATTGGGCAGGTCAAGACCTGTTCCGCTGGTGCTGTAAACGCATTACGCTAAACAAGGACAGACAACCAACATAAACAGTTTGTCTTCTTTTACACATTGGTTGCTTCTCCACATTTGTGTGTACTTTCATTGATCCTACTTTGTTGCTTTGTATCTGCTGTGAATGCCCACAAGAAAATGAATCTGTGGTTCATACTTCGGTAATAAATGAACTTTGAACTTTGAGCTGCTATACATCTGTGCCACTCTTGAGCTCTGTCTGCAGGAATATGAGCACAGAGTCTCGGTCAACTCCTCAGATTGTCATCTTGCTCTTTATTAAAATGGTTCTGTTTATTATCAGAGAATGTAAACAGTATACAACCTGAAATACACATCTTTGCAGACGATCACAATAAACAGAACCCAAAAAGAATGAATGACATACAAACGTTAGAAACCCCCTCTCCCCGCTTCCCCTGCACAAGCAGCATCAAAGCATCAGCACATCAACCTTCCCCTTCCACCCCCTCCCATTTCAGTAAAAAGCGTCAGTAATTGGGTAGCCAGGGCTCATTGACGAGAGGGCCTGTTTCCATGCTGTACCTCTAAATAGGTACATTTAGGAGGAGGAGAAGATGGCGGCGCCACGCAGTGTGCACGACCTCTCAGGTGAATGATATCAGTAATTTGTCAAGTAGGGGACCGTGCACAATTCTGATTTGATGGAGACAGACATGAGAGTATGGAGGAACATCTGGAGAAACTTCTGAAATGCCCGCTTCGCTGCCACTGTTACTGTGTGGTCCGGAATCTCTGGAGCAGGTGGCCCCAAATCCTCGGCTTTGCTTGTTTCAGCGTCCGGGGTGAGGTCAAAGGCGTTCGGCAGAGGATGGCGCTCGAGAGGCTGTATCGGAGGGGCTGGTTGGAGGCTCGAAGTTTTCGGATGGATGGATTTGGTGTCGGCTGTGGTCGGCTGCTTCCAAGGCATCGGCAGTTATCGGTGCCTTGGAGGTTTATGACAGGGAGTTTCTCCCTTTTGCCGCCTGCTATCGGGGACTCAGGAGTCGAGCGGGACTTGAGATTTTTTTTTACCGTGCCCATGGCCTGTTCTGTATCAAATTATGGTATTGTTTTGCACTGCTGTAACTATATGGAGGAACTGAGCGAAATACATGTTAGTAGGGAAGTGGTGTTAGGTAAATTGAAGGGATTGAAGGCAGATAAATCCCCAGGGCCAGATGGCTTGCATCCCAGAGTGCTTAAGGAAGTAGCCCAAGAAATAGTGGATGCATTAGTGATAATTTTTCAAAACTCGTTAGATTCTGGACTAGTTCCTGAGGATTGGAGGGTGGCTAATGTAACCCCACTTTTTAAAAAAGGAGGGAGAGAGAAACCGGGGAATTATAGACCGGTTAGTCTAACGTCGGTGGTGGGGAAACTGCTGGAGTCAGTTATCAAGGATGTGATAACAGCACATTTGGGAAGCGGTGAAATGATCGGACAAAGTCAGCATGGATTTGTGAAAGGAAAGTCATGTCTGACGGATCTCATAGAATTTTTTGAGGATGTAACTAGTAGAGTGGATAGGGGAGAACCAGTGGATGTGGTATATTTGGATTTTCAAAAGGCTTTTGACAAGGTCCCACACAGGAGATTAGTGTGCAAACTTAAAGCACACGGTATTGGGGGTAAGGTATTGATGTGGATAGAGAATTGGTTAGCAGACAGGAAGCAAAGAGTGGGAATAAACGGGACCTTTTCAGAATGGCAGGCAGTGACTAGTGGGGTACCACAAGGCTCAGTGCTGGGACCCCAGTTGTTTACAATATATATTAATGACTTGGATGAGGGAATTAAATGCAGTATCTCCAAGTTTGCGGATGACACGAAGCTGGGCGGCAGTGTTAGCTGTGAGGAGGATGCTAAGAGGATGCAGGGTGACTTGGATAGGTTAGGTGAGTGGGCAAATTCATGGCAGATGCAATTTAATGTGGATAAATGTGAAGTTATCTACTTTGGTGGCAAAAATAGGAAAACAGATTATTATCTGAATGGTGGCCGATTAGGAAAAGGGGAGGTGAAACGAGACCCGGGTGTCATTATACACCAGTCATTGAAAGTGGGCATGCAGGTACAGCAGGCGGTGAAAAAGGCGAATGGTATGCTGGCATTTATAACGAGAGGATTTGAGTACAGGAGCAGGGAGGTACTACTGCAGTTGTACAAGGCCTTGGTGAGACCACACCTGGAGTATTGTGTGCAGTTTTGGTCCCCTAATCTGAGGAAAGACATCCTTGCCATAGAGATGGTACAAAGAAGGTTCACCAGATTGATTCCTGGGATGGCAGAACTTTCATATGAAGAAAGACTGGATGAACTGGGCTTGTACTCGTTGGAACTTAGAAGATTGAGGGGGGATCTGATTGAAACGTATAAAATCCTAAAGGGATTGGACAGGCTAGATGCAGGAAGATTGTTCCCGATGTTGGGGAAGTCCAGAACGAGGGGTCACAGTTTGAGGATAAAGGGGAAGCCTTTTAGGACCGAGATTAGGAAAAACTTCTTCACACAGAGAGTGGTGAATCTGTGGAATTCTCTGCCACAGGAAACAGTTGAGGCCAGTTCATTGGCTATATTTAAGAGGGAGTTAGATATGGCCCTTGTGGCTATGGGGATCAGGGGGTATGGAGGGAAGGTTGGTGCAGGGTTCTGAGTTGGATGATCAGCCATGATCATAATAAATGGCGGTGCAGGCTCGAAGGGCCGAATGGCCTACTCCTGCACCTATTTTCTATGTATGTTTCTATGTATATGTTATAATTATGTGATTCTGTCAGTGTTAGTGTTTGGCTTGTCCTGTTTTCTGTGATGTCACTCTGGAGGAACATTGTATCATTTCTTAATGCATGTATGCAATGTATGCATTTCTAAATGACAGTAAAAGAGGACTGAGTGTTCTCATAATCTAAATAAATAAAACTAAATTAAACAGAGAACATTATAGATCCCATTCACTGAACCACTGAGGATGATTCAAGCAGCCTTCTACACACAGATTGTTTCAGGCAGGTTCTCGTAATGGTAGTGCAACAGCTGGAGTAAGGCTCAGTAGTTCAAGCTACAGGTTATGGAGCAGGTTGTTGGAGAAGACAATATCCCGCTCTTCCTATTAGGGGAAACACCCCACAGGTCTGGAAGCTCCTATTTTAATTATTTTTCACGTTTATTTTCACAGACATTTGTCATGAAAGTTGTGATTTTATGGTAGCAATACAGCGCAAGATGTACCTCCTCCCTGAGTAGTGAGAAGAGAGCATTTTCTGGACAGTGAGTGACCTGAGTGATGGATGCCATCTTCCTGAGACAAAATCTGTTGAAGATGTTTTAGGGAAAATGAAGCAATCGGGGTGAAACCCACGTAGTTATGTACAGAGAATATAAACTCCATAGCTGGGATCCAGAACAGACCAGGGTCCCTGGAGCTCCTTCTAAGAAATTATGTGAGAGAAGTGGATTGATAGGATTGCCCTGAGAGCTAGCACGAGCTCAATGGACCAAATGGTCTCCTTCTCTGTCATAAGAAAATGAAATTTCAAAATATGTGAGATACAGAGTGATGTGGCTGATGCCAGTATATGATTTGCAAAAGACTAACATGAAGGGCCACTTGCAGACCTCAGTCAGCTCAGATTGGCAAATACATCTCTTCCACAATCTCCATCAGCACAGGTGCACTGCAGGGCTGTGTGTTTAGCCCCCTGCTTTATTCGCTTTACACCTATGACTGTGTGGCTAACCACAGCTCAAACACCATATTTAAGTTTGTTGATAACATCACTGTCGTGAACCGCATCAACAGTACTGATGAATCAGCATACAAGAGGAAGACTGAAAATTTGGCTGAGTGGTGTCATAACAACAACCCCTCACTCAATGTCAGCAAGACCAAGGAACTGATTGTAGCTGTCAGGAGAGGGAAACCAGAGGTCATTGAGCCAGTAATCATTGGAGGAGCAGAGGTGGAGAGGGTCAGTAACTTTAAATTCCTGGGTGTTACCATCTCAGAGGACCTGTCCTGGACACATCATACTGTATATTAAATCCATGCACTCTAGTTCTTAATTTCCCATCCCTGGGGAAAAGACAGAGTGCATTCACCCTATCTACGTGCTTCATTATTTTATACATCTCTATGAGATCATCCCTGAGTCCCCTACAGAATAAAGTCCTAGCCTGCCCAACCTCTCCCTATAGCTCAGGCCCTCAAGTTCTAGCAGCATCCTTGTAAAACTTTTCTGCACCCTTTCCAGTTTAATGACATCGGCCCAACAGCAAATGGGTCAGATAACTGTACCGTCAGTTTTCCTTCTTTCGTCATAGTTTGCATCCTCTTTATTTCGTGCATCTCTGAGGATTATCCCATTATCCCTGCCTCACTGATCACCTGAACAGCACAGTGGCACAACCAATAGAGCCATGGCTTTACAGCACAAAATCCTCAGCTGGGCTATTTTCTGTGGGGAAAATCTGAAGAGCAAAGAGGCTTTATAAAGCACACAGGCCTTCACGATATATAGAACAAGCCCTTGGCAGTTGTTTGAGGTCTCTTTATGGAAACTATCTGCCATGTGGGAGTAACTTCATCCAAAAATCCCAATGCCTGTTTATTGCTCCACAGTAAAAGCATTCTGTTTATTCTTTGCAGAAACTATTTCAACACTTTGGCTAGTTCAAGCTTCCCCCAAACAATCTGATTAAAATCTATCCCTGCTGCTGTACAGTGACAGATCCACAGATGTAATCATTATTCCCTCTGCAATGGTCATCTCTGTGGATGTGAGCTAATCTAATGCTTTTAATCACATTAATGTGTCATAAATTTGGATAATTCCTCAACTACTGGCTTGTATGGAGATTGCAGAACTGTGGGACAGAGTAAGCATTGGAGTGAACCAAAATCTTTGCTTATTCATTATCTAAAGTACTTCAGAACAGCCAGCAGAATATTAACACTGCCCCCTCACTGACAGAAGGAGAGTCGACACAAGGTGAAACCTATTACTCAAGATTTATACAAATCTTAACACCGCGGCACTCACCAGTTCATTTTGTCTGATCCGCTCTTCAAAAGAGCTGTCATTAACCCTTCTTCCTAATCCACCTACAACTTTCTTCTCCCGCACAAAGGTAAAACAAATTCCTTTTTTTTAAGAACATGACAGTAACCTGTCTAATTGACTATTGTCCGGTGGCATTAACATCAGCCATTATGAAATGCTTTGAACGGCTGATCATGGAGCACATTAAAGCCTTACTCCTGGCTACATTGAACCCTTTCCAGTTTGCTTCTTGCTTGAATCGATCCACTGACAATGCAATAGCCTCCGACCTCCACTCTGTCCTGTCCCCTGGAAAATGGGGTCTTATATACCAGGCTGCTGTTCATAGACTTCAATTCTGTATTTAACACTATTGTACCCCAGAAACTGGTGGGGAAACTGTCTGCACTGTGTCTCAACACCTGAACAACTGGATCCTGGACTCCTTAACAGAAGGGCCACAGTCAGTCCATGTGGGCAGCAATGTTTCTAGTCCCATTACACTGAGCACTGGCGCGCCCCAAGGCTGTGTGCTCAGCCCACTACCGATGCCTGACTGTGTCGCAGGTTCCCAGCTCAAACCCTGTCATCAAGTTTGCAGATGAAACAACAGTGGTTGACCTCATCAACAACGATGATGAGTTGGAAGTGAAGCGGCAGTTTGATTGGTGTGAGAAGAACAACCTAAGTCTGAACGTGGAGAAGTCCAACAAAAATCATTGTGGATGTCAGGAAGGTGCGGATGAACCATCTCCTTCTGCACATACACAGCGCCTCCATAGAGAGGGTTAAGTGCACCAAGTTCCTGGGAGTTCACATCACGAACGACCTCACCTGGTCCCTCAATATCACCTCCCTGAACAAGAAGGCACAACAGTGCCTCCAATTCCTAAGGAGATCAAGGCAAGCAAGGCTCCAAACATCGCTCCCCCCATCTTAACTGAATCTTACAGGAGCCCCATTGAGAGTACGCTGACAAGTTGCATCTCCATTTGGTCTGGGCATCAGACCAGAAGACCCTACAAAGGACTGTGAGAACAGCTGAGAGGATCATAGGGGTCATCAGGGACATTTATCAGAAGTGCTGAATACGCAGGACCCTTAGTATTATTAATGATCCCACCCATCCATCCAACATCCTCTTTGACTTTCTACCGTCAGGCAGGAGACTCTGATGCAAAGAAACAGAAACAGTCAGGATAAGAAACACTTTCTTCCCTCAGGCCATTAGGCAATAGAAGCGTCACCGATTAATCTGTTCTGTACCTTACAATATTTAAGTTTTGCACTTTGTTTATTTGTGCATTATTCATCTGTAGATTTTATCCTAACTTTCCTAAGTTATTGTGTGCTATATGTGTGTTATGTGTACAACTGTGCTTTACACCCTGGTTTGGAGAAATGTCTCATTTGACAGTATACATGTATGCAGTTAAATGACAGTAAACTTGACTTGACTTTTTGATAGTATTGAATCCGCTTCCTGAGACTATCATGTGTGTTGCAGAATACAGCTCTGAGATTTGTCTTCTCCCGATAGTCATAAAATACAGAAAACTATAGAAGTAGTTGGAAGAAAGACATCAATCCCCCACTGCATGAAAAGAAAAAGAAACAAAACTTCACAAACCCCGAGCACCCCCAGTTCCTCCCTCCCTCACACAAAAACTAGCAGATCATCCACATGAAGAAACAGCAAGAACATCAAACCCCAAACCTCCAGTCCACCAATCAGCAACAAAAAAGAATGGGCAAGAAACACAAAAAAAAAATGGAACTGAAAGAGGCTAATGTGAACTACAGTCCCATCCATAGATCTCAAAATGTTCATAACATCTCTGAGAGCATCAGGCATGACATGAACCAATGGCCTCGCTCAGGGCAGCAACTCGAATCAGCAGCCTTTCCAAAGGCAGTGACTCAAACCAGCAGAACCTCCGATACCAGTAACACAAACCAACAGGCCCTCCATAGGGTAGCAAACATGAACCAGCGGCTACTCTAAGGGCAGCGACACAAACCAGTGGCCCCTCCGAGGGCAGCAACTCAAACCGGCAGCTCTCCCGAGGGCAGCGACATAAACCAGCGGTCCCTCCGAGGGCAGCGACTCAAACCCAGTGGTCCCTTCTGAGGGCAGCGACTCAAACCGGCAGCCCTTCTGAGGGCAGTAACTCAAACCCACCTGTCCCTTCTGAGGGCAGCAACTCAAACCCAGTGGTCCCTTCTGAGGGCAGCGACTCAAACCGGCAGCTCTCCCGAGGGCAGCAACTCAAACCCAGTGGTCCCTTCTGAGGGCAGCAACTCAAACCCAGTGGTCCCTTCTGAGGGCAGCAACTCAAACCCAGCGGACCCTCCGAGGGCAGCAACTCAAACCCAGTGGTCCCTCCAAGGGCAGCGACTCAAACCCAGCGGTCCCTTCTGAGGGCAGCGACTCAAACCCAGTGGCCCCTCCGAGGGCAGCAACTCAAACCCAGTGGCCCCTCTGAGGGCAGCAACTCAAACCGGCAGCTCTCCCGAGGACAGCGATTCAAACCCAGCGGCCCCTCCGAGGGCAGCAACTCAAACCCAGTGGCCCCTCTGAGAGCAGCGACTCAAACCCAGTGGCCCCTCTGAGGGTAGCGACTCAAACCCAGTGGCCCCTCTGAGGGCAGAGACTCAAACCCAGCGGCCCCTCCGAGAGTAGTGACTCAAACCAGCCGTGATGTTCAAAACCACTCCATTGTCATTTAATTGCTTCCCTGGCAAATTTTCTGCCCTCATTATTACTCTCTCTACTTTTATATTACAACTGCCCATATAAATGGGTCACATTGTAGATTCCCACATGGATAGCAATGCACTCCAATTACAGCAGGAACAACTACACTATGAGAGGAGTGTGTAAAAGATTATATCATTTTACATTTTAACAGTGGAGGAAATAATTTATATTCACAAGTATAACCAGATATAAGGAGTAGAGCTTCTAAAGGATTATCTAAGTTGCCCTCGCCACCCAGCAATGCTCGATTAAACCTATCTTACTCACCTAATTAACCTACCAACCAGTACATCTTTGGACTGTGGGAGGAAACTAGAGCACCCAGAGATAACCCATGCAGTCATAGGGAGAACATACAAACTCCTTACACACAGAGGTGGGAACTGAACCCAGGTCACCAGTACTGCAAAGCATTTTGCTAATTTCAAAGACTCTTCATTTCAGCTTCTTGATATTTATTGCTTATTTATTTACTATTACTGTTTCTACTTTTTGCATTTGCAGTTTGTTGCCTTCAGCGCTCTGGTTGAATGCCCTAGTTAGGTGGTGTTTCATTGATTCTGTTATGGTTATTATTCTATAGATTTATTGAGTATGCCCACAAGGAAATGAATCTCAGGGTTGTATATGGGTGACATATATGTACCTTGACAATGAAATTTACTTTGAACATTGTCAAGGATTTACTGTCCATCCCTCATGACCCCAGAGCTATTTCAAAGGGAAGATGAGAATCAGCCCCATTTCAGTGAGTTAGGAGTTGCCTTCAGATCAGACCAGGTGAACACAACAGATTTCCTCCCCTGGTGGAGAAGTGGAAATCAGATTAAG
Source organism: Mobula birostris (assembly GCF_030028105.1). Lineage (NCBI taxonomy): Eukaryota > Metazoa > Chordata > Chondrichthyes > Myliobatiformes > Myliobatidae > Mobula > Mobula birostris. The sequence goes on along the minus strand of NC_092393.1, from coordinate 9,243,994 downwards.
TTGTATATCCAGCTCGTGGTTCTAAGCAAATGGTTGTTTTTTATTCCAAATGTATTTCATTAAGTTCAGGAATTTAACTTCTCAGGCTGATATAGTGGGATTGAGTAGGATCCAGCTCCTTGGACATTTGACCATTCCCTTAAGCAATGATGCCTTAGTAGCAACTAGCCTGTGCCATTACACTTGCAGAGAATACTGATAAGATAATGGTCAAAGTTCCTGTTCTTTCCTCTCTTGCTTCTTTTAGCATTTGCTGAGCATCCCCTAGACTCCAGTAACGAAAAATAATTTTTAAAATTCAATCTTCTTTTTTCATCAGCAAGAGGTATCCACAAACAGAAGAGGCACTGTATCCAATTGAGGCTATCAGAATTTCTGTGAGATCATTACTACTCATTCTGCCAACTTCTTTAGAACGAAGGGGTATCATTAATCAGGACCAGGAAACCTGACAGCTTTTTATTCCATTAACTTGTACTCTACCTTTACTAAAGTTATTATTTACTCTCAGCAAATCCTTTGGTCTCTTGTTTTAGCTCTGTTCATTGGGCTTTCTATGGTGAAGTCAGATACATGTTATAACCACTCCACAATCTCCATCTTATTTTCCCCTGCTCTATTTCAAAAGGACTCATAATTGGTTTTGCTGTTCCCTGTTATTATGTGTGGAAATTTTTATAATATTGCTTTAGTATCTCTCTTTTTCTATCTATCATCATTTTTTGTACATCATTACTTGGTTCTAAAACTCTTCCTATCCTTCAGCTTAGTTCTATAATTTTAAAAGGCTCATGTTTTATACCAATACTTTCCTTTATCTTCTTGGTTAATTATAAGCAGAAAACATATGCTAAGATGGCATTGAGTCACAATAAAATGCACATTTGTTGAGATTATATCTTTAATTTTTATTGGTACTTATCCACTGACAATTCTCTCTATCTGCTTTTCTAATCTACTAGCCAACTTTTCTCTCAATCTGATGCAACTGCCTTTAAGACCCTTAGCACAATGTGTCACTCTCAAACACAACAAATAAATCTATCATATTATATCACTTTTCCCTACAGAAGCAGTTCTTGCCGAGACCTGATTCCAGGGCAACATTCATATACCATCAACCCATGAGTCAGGGACGTGCTGTATTATTATTAGTCATTATTATGATAACTGTATGGCCTTCTCTTATCATAATTATATGTGCTATATATGCTATATATGTGACTGTGGGTTCTGTATTTTGCCCTTCGCCCCAGAAGAACACTGTATCGTTTGGTTGTATTCATGTGACAATAGACAATAGACAATAGACAATAGGTGCAGGAGTAGACCATTTGGCCCTTCGAGCCTGCACCATCATTCTGAGATCATGGCTGATCATCTACTATCAATACCTGGTTCCTGCCTTGTCCCCATAACCCTTGATTCCCCTATCCATAAGATACCTACCTAGCTCCTTCTTGAAAGCATCCAGAGAATTGGCCTCCACTGCCTTCTGAGGCAGCGCATTCCACACCTCCACAACTCTCTGGGAGAAGAAGTTCCTCCTCAACTCTGTCCTAAATGACCTACCCCTTATTCTTAAACCATGCCCTCTGGTACTGGACTCTCCTAGCATCTGGAACATATTTCCTGCCTCTATCTTGTCCAATCCCTTAATAATCTTATATGTCTCAATCAGATCCCCCCTCAATCTCCTTAATTCCAGCGTGTACAAGTCCAGTCTCTCTAACCTCTCTGCGTAAGACAGTCCGGACATCCCAGGAATTAACCTAGTGAACCTAGTGTATGGACAATTAAACTTGAACGCTTTAACTATCTCTGCTAGGGCCTCACACAGGGTCTAAGAGAACCAGTACTGTTGGATGGATAATTATATTAATATGGTCATCCCTTTCTTATTCCTCGGTTCCACCCATAATGGCTCACCAGGCGTGCTCTCCTGTCTGTTCTGACTGCCATGATATTTTCTCTGATTGGTAGTGCCACCCCTCTCCCTTTAACACTTCCCAATCTATCGCGTCTGAAACAACAGAACCCTAGAAAATTGTGCTACTAGTCCTGCCCCTCCTGAAACCAGGTCTCACTAATGGCGAACATTGTCATAATTCCACATGCTGATCCATGGCCCTAAGGCTCATCTGCCATTCCTACAATACTCCTTGCATTGAAATACACATTAGTCCTACCAAGCTCGACCTTTCAATTTCTTACTTTGTAGGTAGGCTTAACATCTTTCCCACAACCTGCTCTGGTGCTCTGGTCCCTAACCCTCTGCAAATCTAGTTTAAACACCACCCACGCCCCACCTCCCCATGAGGCACCAGCAAACCTTCCCAATAGGAGATTAGTCTCCCTTCAGTTCAGGTGCAAACTGTCTCTCTGTACAGGTCTCACCTTCCCTGGAAGAGAGTCTAATGATTTAAAAATCTGAAGCCCTCCTTCCTGCACCATCTCCTTTGCCACATGTTGAACTGTATAATCTTCCTATTTCTGGCTTCACTAGCACGCGGCATGTGTAGCAATTCTGAGATCTCAACCCTGGAGTTCCTGGTCTTTAATTTAGCATCTAACACCCTGAACTCACTTTGCAGGACCTCCTTACTTTTCGTACCCACGTCACTGGTACCAATGTGAACCATGACCTCTGGCTGCTCACCCTCCTACTTGAGAATGCTGTGGACTCAATCCAAGATATCCCGGACCCTGGCACCCAGGAGGCAACATTATATCCGGGAATCCCGTTCTTGTCCACAGGACCTTCTGTCTGCTCCCCTAACATTAATTCCCTATCATTACAGTTTGCCTCTTCTCCCCTCTTTCCTCTGAGCCACAGAGCCAGATTTAGTGCCAGAGACCTGACTGCTGTGGCTTTCCTCTGCTACATCATGCCCCCCAACAGTATCCAAAGTACTCTGAACTGTGTTGCTCTGGATTTCCAACATCTGCAGTTGTGTGTGCTCTATACCGGCTGTCTAACTCCCTTCCTCCTCCTGGCAGTCATTTAGTTACATCTGGCCTGCACCTTGCGTGAAACTACCTCTCTATCTATCATCCCCTCAGCCTCCCAAATGATTTGAAGTTCATCCAGTTCCAGGCCCAATTCCTTACATTATCTTGAATAAAGGAATCACTTTAGCTACCCTCTAATCTTCTGCTATCTCGCCTGTGGCTATTGAAGATACAAAGATCTCTTTAACTCAGCCTTTGTCTCCTATAGCAACCTGGGCCTAGAGATTTATGCATATTTAGTTGCTCCAACTCATCTATCATCCTTCTTCATGCCAACGTGCTCCAGAATATCACCATCTCACTCCCAGAGATTTCATAGAAACATAGAAAATAAGTGCAGGAATAGGCCATTCGGCCCTTCGAGCCTGCACCGCCATTCAGTACGATCATGGCTGATCAACCAACTCAGAACCCTGTACCTGCCTTCTCTCCATACCCTCTGATCCCTTTAGCCACAAGGGCCATATCTAACTCCCTCTTAAATATAGCCAATGAACTGGCCTCAACTGTTTCCTGTGGCAGAGAATTCCACGGATTCACCACTCTCTATGTGAAGAAGTTTTTCCTCATCTCGGTCCTAAAAGGCTTCCCCTTTATCCTCAAACTGTGAACCCTCGTTCGGGACTTCCCCAACATCGGGAACAATCTTCCTGCATCTAGCCTGTCCAATCCCTTCAGAATTTTATACATTTCAATAAGATCCCCCTCAATCTTCTAAATTCCAGAGAGTATAAGCCTCTTTTTTATAATCTTGCTTTAGTATCTCTCTTTTTCAATCTATCATCATTTTTTGTACATCATTACTTGGTTCTAAAACTCTTCCTATCCTTCAGCTTAGTTCTATTATTTTAAAAGGCTCATATTTTATACCAATACTTTCCTTTATCTTCTTGGTTAATTATAAGCAGAAAACATATGCTAAGATGGCATTGAGTCACAATAAAATGCACATTTGTTGAGATTATATATATTTTTAATTTTTATTGGTACTTATCCACTGACAATCCTCTCTATCTGCTTTTCATCCCCCACATCTTTCTCCTAAGTGAATACAAATGGGAAGTAATAAGACCTCATTCACATCACCTGGCTCCACACAGATTTCCCTTTGTTCCTTTAATGGAGCTACTTATATCTGTTTGCTTCTGACATGTCTTGGAGCCCTCCTTCCTCTTGTCTGCCAGTGATATTTCATGGACCCCATGTCTGAAATACTCCCCCAGAGTCTCATACTCCTTAGGATTTTCAACTGCCTAAATCTCCCATATGCTTTCTTTATATCCTTCATCGAACCTCAGATATCCCTTGTCATCCAAGGTTCCCTAATCTTGCCATCCTTACCTTTCACTGTTACAGGAACATGTTGGTCCTGAACTCTCACTATCCACCTTGTGAGAGATCCCCACCTTTACCCGCAAATGGCTTCTCTCAATCTACTTCTACCGGCCTTCCCCCAAGTGGAGACCTTCACACCTGAGCCAGCACTGAGCTTCGTCATTCTCTCAAGGATCTTAGGGCTTTATCAGCAATGCATTCCATTCACTCTGCCTAGATAGTCATCAATACATTTCCTAGAATCTCTCTGATGCTTGTACTGGGAAGCTGCGTTTGACTCGGCAGACCACGGCCTGAGTATTTTTTTTTGGAGTGACAGTCAACAAAATCCACCAGTCTGGCAGTTTGATGGAGGGGTTATTATGATTTTGTCCACAATCTTTAGATTTCTTCTTGCTTCACGTTTAAGGAGCACAAAGTTTGTAGATGTGAATAGGTACAGTGCTACTAAGCTATGGGCTGTTTAACTGGGTCAAATCCCTCACCACGGGTTGCAAACGACAATTGTTATATTGCACTGTCAATAGAACCAAGTCGAGTTGGACATATTTCAAGAATTTTTGACCCATGACCTGATTCCAAGGTTAACTCTTCTGCCCAAGGTCATAGAAAGCTACAGAAAGTTGTGAACACAGCCCAGTACACTAGCCTCTCCTCCACTGATTCTATCCACACTTCCTGTTGCCTTGGCCAAGCAACAGGGATAACCAAGGGCCCTTCCTTCTTCCATCATTTCCCCACCTCATGTCTCTGTCAGGCAGAAGCTTGACAGCACATACACCAGACTTAAGGACAGTTCCTATCCTGCTATTATCAGACTCTTGAATGGAACTTTTTTACAGTAAAGTTAAATGTTTGACTCTCAATCTACCTTGTCCTGGCCCTTGCACTTCATTTGTTTACCTGCATTGCTCTTTCTCTGCATTGTTATGATCTTTATTACCTTTATCTATTAATCTATGGCATGATCTGTCTGCATGGCACACAAATAAAAAGTTTTTCGGTGAATGTTACAATAACAGACCAATTACCAAGTGCCCTGCCCCAGTATCCTCACCTTTGTTGACCCAACATGTCCCAGTACTGATGAAGGTGAGGGAAAAGATGAGAAACTCAGGGGGACATAGTGGACAGGAAGGAGATCACTGGTTGTGGAGGATAGTGGGAGAGCCTCAGTTTGGGTGATTGCTGTGGTGGGAGACAGTGGAGATGGGGCAAGTTTGCAGTTTAGCCAATGTACTGTAGAATTTGAGTGGTGCAATTTGTTGTGCTTTTCTGCCTTGGCTTGCCATAGTGCTGGCTTATGAACAGTTAACCAACAAATGGGATGAGACCAAAGAACAGCACATTCCCTGGGGATGGCACAGTGATGCAGTGAGACCAGCTGCCTCTGGCACCAGAGACCCAGGTTTATCCTGATCTCAGGCACTGTCTGCGTGGAGCTTGCACTGTCTCCCAGTGTGTATCTTCCGGATGCACCAGTTTCTTCCCACAATCCAAAGAGGTCGAGGACGGTAGGTTAATTAGCTGCTGTAAACTGTTCCAAGTGTGTGGCTGAGGGGTAGAATCTGGGTTATTGGGAGAAGGGGTGGAGTTGTTGGGAATGTGGATGCTGCAAAGGGTTATAAACTCAGCCAGCTTCATCATGGGCACAACCCTCCGTACCATCCAGAACATGGACATGACATGCCCTCTTCTCAATATTACCTGAGAGGAGCAACAGGAGCCTGATGACCCACATTCAATATTTTAGGAGCTTCTTCCCCTCCACCATCAGATTTCTGAATGGTCCAGAAAAGAAGAATACCTCCACTATTCCTCTTTTACACTAAATGATTTATTTCATTTTGCTATTGTATCTTAGAGCATTTTTTTACACCTTGCACTGTACTGCTGCTACAAAAAAATAACAATCTCACATCCGTCAGTGATAATAAACCTGATTGTGATTCTGATTGGGCTTATAATCCTTGAGTTTAGAAGAATGAGAGAGGGGGACCGCTGTAAAGCATGAAATCCTGAGAGACGGAACAGACCAGATGCAGCAAGCTTGTTCCTGATGGTCAGGAAGCCCAGATCGATGGACACAACCAAGGGAAATAGTATTGGCCATTTAGGACTGAGATTGGGAGAAACGTCTTCACCCGGTGAGCAGAGAACCTGTGGAATTCACCACCACATGACGGTAGCTGAGGTTAGTTATTAATAATTTGAAGAATGCATTTAATATATAATTATAAAAATATTGACGAACGACTTTAATGGCTAACGTGTTGAGGCGAGAATACAGAAACAGGAACTGATTTTAGACCGTCAGCCAAGATCATATCAAATGATAGCATAAGTTTAAGGGCTGAATGGCCTGCACCCACTGCTTTTTTTGTGTTCTATGTTTCTGGTGCTTTTAATTCTGACCCTGAGTAGTGTTTGTAACAAAAGCCTCTTGCCGTCAAAACCACTTCATTAGCAGAGAATTCCTTAATCCAGATTTAATAGAACGTTTTTTTTGTCTGCCCTCCTCACGCTCAAATTGCATTAGAGAGGAAGCAGATTATCATAGATCCTGTCTCTGCCGTCAGCAGGGTGGATTTGAGTGTTTGCATTGCTGGACCTTGATCAGTATTCATCGAGTGTGCTGCACACATCAGACTCCCAAAGGTAATTTAGAGTCCGTGTCAGCTCTCAGTAACAAGGGCACACACAGCACCAGAGGTCAGGGTGTTTTAATAAGAGATTAAATCATAAAAGGAAGCACAGCATTGTCTGAGATTGCTTCTCAGAAACAGGATAGACAGCAGATATCATCTTATTATTGCAGCTGGCAGATTTACAGACACCAAATGTGGTTGATATGTCGTAGAGTAACACAGCACAGGAAAAGGCTTTTCAGCCCAGTTTCTCCATGCTGACTAGGAAACTCCCTCAGTTAGCCCCATTTTCCCATACTTAGCCCATATTCACCAAAATCTTTCCTATCCGTGTACCTGCCCAACTGGCATTTAAATGTTGCTATTGTACCAGTCTTAACCACTTCCACTGGCAGCTTGTTTCACACACAAACTGTCCTTGTGGTGAGGTAGTTGCCCTAAATAAATCTTTCTCTTTTTTCCAATCTCTAGTTTTTGAATCTCTTCCTCTGGAAAATAACTGTGTATATTTCACCCTATCAATTCCCCTTTTGATTTTATGCAACTCTAAGAAGTTAACCCTCATTCATGGAGCACAGAAACAGGCCCTTCCACCCATCTGGCCCATGCTGAACTTTTTTTTTGCTTTGTCTCATCAGCCTGCACCCTTCCCATCCATTTACCTATCAGCCTTTTCCAATAGCTCAGGTCCTCATGTCCTGGCAGCATCCTTGTGAGCTTTCTCTGTACTCTTATCGATTTTGTATCTGTGGGTAGGTGGCCAGATCTGGTCACAGTACTCCAAATTATGCCTCACCAATGTCTTATACAACTTCACATAAAGTCCCAACTCCTGCACTAAATACTTTGGTTATGAAGACCAATGTGCCAAAAGCTTTCTTTACCATCCTATCTACCTGTGAACCCACTTTCAAGGAATTATGGATCTATAGTCCCAGACACAAGCTCAAATAGGAAAAGAACAATGTGGTTTTGTGAAAGGCAAAGGTACAAGGAATGCAATATTGATGTTAAGGATACTATCAGAATGAGCTATTCAGGTGCAAAAAGATATATTTGTTTGTTTTATCGACTACACAAAAGCATTTGATAAAGTGAAGCACAATAAGTTATTTGAAATATTACAGAAAACTCTAGATCTAGATTTGAAAGACCTCCGCCTAATCAGAAATCTGTACTGGGAGCAAACTGCCGCTATAGCAATAGATGGAGAAGTGAGTCAGTTTACGAAAATCAAGAGAGACATTAGACAAGGGTGTGTTTTCTCCCCTGATTTATTTAATGTGTACAGTGAAACAATATTACCAAAAATAAGAGATATCTTGGGAATCAAAGTTGGCAGTGAAAACATCAATAATTTCAAATATGCAGATGACACTGTGTTAATTGCAAGTTCAGAGGAAGAACTACAAAACTTAATTGATATAGTTGTTGAAGAAAGTGCAAAAATGGGTCTATTTATCAATTGCAAAGAGACAGAATGTATGGTGATATCCAAAAAGAAGGAGAATCCTATCGGCAGGTTGAGAATAAATGGGGAAGAGATAAAACAAGTACAGAACTTTTGCTACTTAGAAAGTTGGGTGACACCAGATGACAGATGCAACATGGACATCAAAAGAAGAATAGGGATGGTAAAAGGCACCTTTACAAGAATGAAGAGTATATTGACCAATACTAAACTAGGCATGACATTCCACCTTAGAGTGCTGAAATGTTACGTTTATCCAGTTATGTTATATGGCTCAGAATGTTGGACAATATCTAGTAACATGAGGAAACAAATTGTAGCAGCAAAGATGTGGTTTTTGAGGAGGATGCAAAGAATATCATGGATGAAGCGAATATCTAACGAGGATGTCGTGAACAGAGCTAACACAAAAAGAGAAATAATGTATGAGATCATGAAAAGGCAACATAAAGGCAGGAGGAGAAGATGGCGGCGCGACGCAGCGCGTGTAGCCTCTCCGGTGAAATGATATTGTATTGTTAAATAGGGGCCGTGCACAATTCTGATTTGATGGAGACAGCCGTGAGAGCACGGAGGAACATCTGGAGTAACTTCTGAAATGCCCGGTTCGCTGCCGCTGCTACTATATGATCGAGAATCTCCGGAGGGAAGGCCCCAAATCCTTGGCTTTGCCTGCTGCTGACGGCCGGGGCTAGGGTCGAAGTGTTCAGCAGAGATGGTGATCGGTGCTCAGTGTCGTAGGGCTGGTCGGAGCTCAAAGTTTTCGGACGACTCAGAGTCGGACTGTGGTTGGGTATGGCAGTGAGAGTTTTCTTCCTTCTCCCGTCTGCGTGAGATGAGGGACTTTCGAGAGACTTTGAACTTTTTACCATGCTAAATGGCCTGTTCTTCATCAAGTTACGGTATTGCTTGCACTGTTGTAACTATATGCTATAATTATGTGGTTTTTGTCAGTTTTTCAGTCTTGTTCTGTCCTGTGTTTCTGTGATATCACACCGGAGGAATATTGTATCATTTCTTAGTGCATGTATTACTAAATGACAATAAAAGAGGACTGCGTGCCCTCATAATCTAATTCTAATTCTAACTTCATTGGACATGTGATTAGGAAAGAGGAGTTAGAATGCACGGTAATTATGGGAAAGATTGAAGGGAAGAAAGCAAGAGGAAGATAAAGACAAATGATGATGGAGACAGCAGCCAGAGAACTGTAAGTGAATACCAATGAATTGATCCACTTGACCCGAAACAGGAGTGTGTGGGCCATGGCAGTTAAATCTCAAACAGGGCACGGCACCTGATGATGATGATATTCCCAAATCCATCGTTCTACCACTCTCCTCAGTGCTCTACCACTCACCATGTAAGTCTCCTAAACTTCAGGGAATAAACTTCACTGTAAATCTTCTTTGCAGTCTTCCAGATGTATTTCCTGTAAGAGGGTAGCCACACTGGACATGTACATCACAGGTTATCTGTCCCTTCACTTTCCTCCGGGTGTTGCTTCTGCATTTCTTGGTGCCAGTGCTGTGCACCATGTCTCCAAGCTTCAGAAAGATCTTTGCCAATCATGCCCCTGCATTGTCACTGGCCGTGTTCTCAAGAAACATTCCAGCAATACCAGCCTCACCGGCTACTGGCTGGCGTTGAGTAAACCTCCATGTCATTGCTGCTTCAGCATCAATGCACACAGCTGAGCTTAATCCCTCAACTAGCAGCTCCACTCAGGGTGGAGTTGCTGAAAATGGCTTGGAGAGCTTCAGTAATGTCTGAGGGCAGCTTGAGACTGATACGAAATATCGAGGACGCAAGTCTGAGGTGAGAGGTGAAAGGTTTAAAAGGAACCTGAGGGATAACACACGGGGTGGGGGTTTGGGTGTATGGAAGGAGTTGCCAGAGGAAGTGGTAGAGGCAGGCACAATTACAACATTTAAGAGACATTTATACAGGTTCAGCGATAGGAAAGGTTTAGAGGGATGTGGGTGAAATGTGGGAAAATAGGACAAGCTCAGATGGGCATCTTGATTGGCATGGACTCATTCTATGCTGTATTGTTTTGTAACTGTATGACTCCATGTTCTCTGAAGGCACCAGGACCAGCTGATAAATTGCCCAAAAGGTGCGTTCATGTTTACAATGTGCAGGTGGGTACTGAGTGTGTAATGTCCTGAGCGATTCAAATGTGGAGGGTTCCTGCCTCCCCCCTACCTTCCCGATGACAGCACAGACAGCAGGAAGATCTGTGGGGCTCAATTCCCTTACTCTCTTTGAGTCACAGGAAACTACAGAATAGAAACAGGCCTTTCATCCCCTCTAGTCCCCATTGACGAAGTCTTCTGCCAAGAATCTGGACCATATCCCTCCATACCCAGCTCATCCTATCCAAACTTCTCTTAAATGTTACAACTGAACCTGCATCTACCACTCTCACCGGCAACTCCTTCCACACTTACACCGCTTTCTGAGTTTTCTTTGCTGAAACATTTTTGTTCCTCTTCACTGTAACCTTTCCAGTGTCCTTTGTCCCCTATTTATTTACGTTGGTAATAATAGACTTTTCTGCCCTCTCTGCCTGGGTCTCTCAGAGCCCATCTAGCTCCTAATTCACAAGATCACAAGATCACAAGACAAAGGAGCAGAAGTAGGCCATTCGGTCCATCGAGTCTGCTCTGCAGCTCTCCCATGAGCTAAACTATTCACCCATCTAGTTCCACTAAACTATTCACCCATCTAATTCTTCAAGATGGTGCCAATAGGCGGCGACTATCTGCATCCAGCTCTGATGGGCATCATCATATATTGCAGTTTAGGACAACTGCAGCTGAAATCTAAAGACACACAGCCATGGATAATTCAGCAAGCAACATTGTTTTATGATGCTTTTTTAAAATCTATCAATCCTTAAAAATCAATGGATCCTGCACGGCAGACTAGGTTGTGAGTGCAGTTCCCCTTTAAGAAAACAAAAGTGGGAAAGGTGTGCTGAGTTACAGTTATGATTTAAGTACAGAGGCCTTAGAACCCCACTCCCAACCATCCTGCTGGTGAATGTACAGTCTCTGGAAAATAAAATTGAAGACCTCAGGGCAAGATTGCAGCACCACAGGGACATCAGGGACTGCTGTGTATTTTGCTTCACCCACAACCTTTTGGATGCAGTGCTGCAGCCCGATGGCTTCACCATTCTCTGCAAAGACAGGGCAGCTCAGTGTTTTAAAGGTGGGGGGGGGTGGTAAGTTTGCTTCATGATGATTAACTAAATGCGGTGCAGGGACATGGCAGTTCTGTCTCAGTCCTTCTCACCTGACCTGGAACATCTAGCGGTCAAGTGTTTGAGGGAGTTTTTCACCATTATTCTGGTAGTGGTGTACATTCCAACTCTGGCCAACATCAGCCAGGCACTGGAGGAGTTGAGTACCGTGATCAGCAGTCACAAAACAGTGCAGTCTGAGGACTTCCCTATCATTGCGGGGAATTTCAACCAGGTCAGCTTGAAGGTGTCTCTGAACGGCTACCGCAAACATAGTACCTGTGGAACCAGAAGAGCCAACACAACTGTGCACTGTTATACCACCTGCAAGAATGCTTACACCGAACCAGAGGAGCCAGCACAATTGTTCACCTGCAAGAATGCTTACACCGTGCCATCCCATGCCCACACTTTGAAAAGTCTGACCACTTAGCTGGGCTTCTACTCCTAGCGAATAGACAGAGACTAAAGACCACAGCACCAATAGTGAGGACAAAGAAGATATGGTCAAGGGAGGCAGAAGAGCACCTACTACTTTAAATTGATGGACTGAACAATATTCAGGGATTCATCTTTGGATCTGAATGAATTCACCACAATAGTCACTGACTTCATTAAGACCTGTGTGGATGAGTGTGTGCCTTTGAGAACATACCCAAACCAAAAGCTGTGTGAGATTCATTGTCTGCTGAGGGCTAGGTATGTGGCATTCAAGACCGGTAATCCAAAATTATACAAGAAGTCAGAATCAGGTTTATTATCACTGGCATGTGAGGTATGACCTATAGAAAGCTATTTTTAAAAAAACAATTCCAATTGATGCAGAGACAGAATCAAATGCATGCTAGCTCTTACAGGGTTTGTAGGTTATTACTTCCAACAAGGCAAGACCTAACATCATGAATGGCTCCGATATTTCACTCCAAGATGAACTCAAGACCTTTTATGCGCACTATGAAAGGGAGAATAAAACTACAGCTGTGCAAATCAATGCAGCATCTGGTGACCCTGTAACTTCTGTCTCAGAAGATGATGTCAGAACATCTTTCATGTCTCAGGGCTGCGTGTGTCTTCACCCATGCCACCCTCCCGCCATGCGTCACCCTCGCCATTCCCAAAATTATGTTCCCTCCAGATTTAAAACTTGCTCTCCTCTCCACATAGGGTACTGAGCAAAAGTCTGAGGCACCCTAGCCATATATATGTGCCTAAGTGATTAGAAATATAGAAACAGAAAACCCACAGCACAATACAGGCCCTTTGGCCCACAAAGCTGTGCTGAACATGTCCTTACCTTAGAAATTACCTAGGGTTACCCACAGCCCTCTATTGATAGTTATGATGTTTTTATTAGGTATTGCAATGTACCACTGCCAGAGAATAAGATATTTCACAGCATATACCAGTGATAAAAAACCAGATTATGATTCTGATTCTCTATGCTAATGTCCTTGTATAACTTATCTACATCTTTTCCAGTGCTATCATATCCACCCTACACTGTGGAGACCAGAATTACAGTCCATACCTTAGCTGTGTCATAACTGCCCCTTATCATTCTATACCATTCCCTATCCTCATATTCAATGCCTGGGTGGCTGAACCATGGGTTGTAGAATCATACAGCACATCTATTCCCCGCCCTGTGGTCCTCATCTACACTAATCCCAATTCCCTACGTCAGAACCATATCACCATACACCTTTCGTATCCAAGTCCCTACCCACATGCCTTTAAAACACTATCCGTACCTGCCTTTACCATCTCTCAGTCAGCCCGCTCTAGGTATTCACCCCATCTGTCTGAAATATGTACAGTACCTCTCAGACCTCTTTTAAGTTTTTCCCCTTTCATTTTAAACCTGTTCCCCCTAGTTCTAGACTGGTTTTCTTCTCTGGAGAAAAAAATGCCCTTTATAATTTGATAAATGTCTGTAAGGTCACCCCTCAGCCCCCAGTGTTGCAGATGTCCTGAAATTTGTTGTTTTCTGGTAGCAATACAGAACATGACAGAAAAAATTACTAGAAGTTACAAGTAGTTACTAGAAGTGCAAAAGAGGAATAGTGAGATAGTGTTCATGAGCTCATGGGCTATTCAGAACCTTCTCTAATGAGGAGGTTAGCAGGGATAGAAGACTGAGAAATTCTACTGCTCAGTCTGCCCTCGATAGCTAAGAGAACGCTGTAAAAAAATAATGACCACAAGACCACCATAAGATATAGGAACAGAACAAAGCCATTTGACCCATCAGGTTTACTCTACCATTCAATCATGGCTGATTTTTTTAGCAGCTTTATTCTCCCTTTAATCTTCCACCTCCTTACCAATCAAGAACCCAATGACATGCACTGACATGACCTCCAGAGCGCTCTGTGGCATTGAATTCCACAGATCACCACCATTTGGCTGAAGAAATTTCTTCTCATCTAAATTTATTCTGAGGTTGTGACCTTGGATCCCAGACTCTCCTGTAATGGAAACTTCCTCTCCACATCCACTCTATCCAGACCTTTCAGTAGCCAGTGGGTTTCAACGAGATCCCCCTTCATCCTTTGGACCTCCGTCAAGTACAGACCCAGAAACATCAAATGCTTCTCATTCATTAAGCCTTTCATTCCCAAGATCAGTCTTGTAAACCTTTTTTGCAACCTGTCCAGAGACAACACAGCCTTCCTTAGATATGGAGACAAAACTTGCTCACAATATTCCAAATGCAGTCTGACCAACATCTTATAAAGCTTTGTAAAGCATTACATCCTTGTTTTTAATATTCTTATCCTCTCAAACGGATTGCTAACATTACATCTGCCTTCTTTATTACCAACTCAACCCGCAAGTTAATCTCGAGGGAATCCTGATCCTTTCTATCTCTGATTTCTTTGCCTGAGCTGTGGCAGGACCAAACAAGGATAAGATGAAGGACTTACATGATGTTCAGTGGCGTACAGCAGAGGAACAGGCCCTTCGAACCACCATACTGAGGCCAGCCTTTCTGCCTATCTGTAGTAATCCCATTTGTCCATGTTGGGTATGTCTCCTTCTCTGCTTTACGGGAACACAGGAGATTGCAGGTGCTGGAACCTGGAGCAACAACAAACTGCTGGAGGAACTCAGCCAGTTGAACAGCATCTGTGGGAGGAAAGAAGCCCTGCATCAGGATTGATACAGCCCTGATATAGGGTCTCGGCCCGAAATGTCACCAATTGCTTTCCCCCCACAGATGCTGTTCAGCCACTGAGTTTCCCCAGCAGATCGTTTGTGGCTCCTTCCATGTTTCGCCCATTCTTGCATCAAAGTAAACAACAGGAATTCTGCAGATGCTGGAAATTCAAGCAACGCACATCAAAGTTGCTGGTGGACACAGCAGGTCAGACCTTCTCGGCCTGAAACGTCGACTGTACCTCTTCCTAGAGATGCTGCCTGGTCTGCTGCGTTCACCGGCAACTTTGATGTGTGTTGCTTGTGTCAAAGTATCTTGTTTAAAAAGCACAGGGAAAATAAAATCAGAGAGAAAGAACAGAAAACAAATCTGCACCTGGGAAAGAACTGTGTGAGTGTGTTGGAGTTTTCAGATATGGAAATTGCATTTTTACACCACCCTGTTCTCGACTCTCTGGACCGCTGGCCAGGGTGAAGCTCTGCTGCCATCTACAGATGATGATGAGTACTGCCCTGCACTCCATTATTATCCACATAAATGCTTCAATCAGAAATTTGATCTTCCAAGAAAGATTGGAAACGGACCAGTAGAGATTTAAGCTTCCTTTACACAAGCTTTAAATGCCCAAACTGTAATGTTCCACTGAAAGTTCTTCAGTCTCCCAATCCAATTTGCAGAATAGAGGACTCAACTCAATATATCACGGAGTCAGACATCTCTCGTAGAAACATTTCAAATGTTGAAAGGCATGGACAGAGTGGATGTGGCAAAGTTGTTTCCCATGATGGGGAGTCTAGTACGAGAGGGCATGACTTAAAGATTGAAGGGCGCTCATTCAGAACAGAAATGCGAAGAAATTTTTTGAGTCAGAGAGTGGTGAATCTATGGACTTTGTTGCCACAGGCAGCAGTGGGAGCTAAGTCAGTGGGTGTATTTAAGGCAGAGATTGATAGGTATCTGAGTAGGCAGGGCATCAAAGGTTATGGTGAGAAGGCGGGGGAGTGGGACTAAATGGGAGAATGGATCAGCTCATGATAAAATGGCGGAGCAGAATCCATGGGCCGAATGGTCGACTTCTGCTCCCTTGTCTTATGGTCTCTCCCTACCATTGGTAGCATCTACAGAAGGTACTGCTTCAAGAAGGCAACACCAATCATCAAAGATCCCCACCATCCAGGGTTAGGGTTAGGGTTAGGCTTCTCACAACTATCATCAGGTAGAGAAGCCTGAAGACCCACTCCACCGGGCTTTGGAGCAACTACTTCCCTTCAACCACTCACTTCTTTAACCAACCTGCACCACTTTAATCAATACCTCAGAATAGCAATGACCTTTTGTAATACAATGGATATAATTGTTATAACTGTGTGGTTATTTGTATAATTTTAAATAATTTGCTGTTAATTTGAACTTTGAATTTGTTACTTTTTGTGAATATTGTGTATCTGTTGCGATGCGCCTCTGACTTTGCTGCAAGTAGTTTTTCATGTCACTTGTGTATATGTCAATAACCTCGACTTTGTCTACTCAGGCAGTTATTTCACCCTGTCACAGTCACCAGAGGAACGGCATCAGGGTTTTTGGTAGATTTGAGAATGTTGGTTTTCCATGTGCCTGCTGCGCTTGCCTCTTGTGGAAAGGTGATAAGGCTTTGCAACCTCAAAAGGTGAGTCACTTGCAGGAGGGTCCCGACTTCTAATCTGCTCTCATAGCAACAGTGTTCATATGGCTGGTCCAGTTGAATTACTGGTCAATGGTGAACCCCAGGATATTGAAAGTAGAAGAAAGTTTAGTGATGTAAATAGTCCTGAACATCAGGGAGTAGAGGCCTTGATGGAGTAATTAAGTTAAACATGGGCCATCTCAATCAGGCAAGCACGGTGGAATAAAAATTCTGGGAACACAAACTCCTGTCTATTTCCATGATTGTCTTGTTCTGTTGCAATAACTTTCTGTTTGTGGGCTCAAACTGCATGAACAACTGGGGATGGAAACACTTCACAACCCCTCCCCATTGTGGAATAAAATGCACTTGAGTGCCAGTGCATTCAGTGAAGCCAAGGCCCTGAGGTCTACTGGTCTTTGGGGGCCCAGGAAGCTGAGCTAGTGTTCAACGTTTACTGTCATATGCACAAGTACATGTATATACAAGTGGAAAGAAAAACTTAATTGTACCAATATCATGGACACTTAGCATTAAATATACACATTCACAAGAGAAGTTTAAAGTTTAAAGTTTTTTTATTTATTTATTGAGATACAGCATGGAATAATAGGCCCTTCTGGCCCTTCGAGTCATGCCACCTAGCAATATTTCAATTTAATCGAGCCTAATCACAGGACAATCTACAATGACCAATTAACCCACCAACTGGTACACCTTTGGACTGTGGGGGGAAACCTGAGCACCAGGGGAAACCTAAGCGGTCACGGGAGAACGTACAAATTCCTTACGGGCAGTGGTGGGAATTGAACCCAGGTCATCTGTACTATAAAATATTCAGCTAACCATTACACCACAGTGCTGCCCCAAGTTCAAAGTAAATTTATTATCAAAGTACATATATATCACCATATACAACCCTAAGATTCATTGTCTTGCAGGCATTCACAGTAAATACAAAAAACACAATAGAATCAACAAAAGACTGTCCCAAAAATGACAATCAGTGTGCAAAAGACAACAAACTGCGCGAGTACAAAAAGAAAAATAAAATAATAACAATACTGAATAGGATGAAAATAAGGTATCAAATCAGAAACAAACAAACAAATTATATCTTGACACACCTTCTATAGATGGATGATTTGAAATTATCAGCTCCTTCATCAGTAAAGTTAAAGTAACTAATTCTAATAATAGAACTGTTCTAAAGATATAAACATGAGCTTTGGACCAGACTAGTGCAGAACATTAAACATAAAGAAAGCTGCAATACAGCTAATAGAATACAAAACAGA
Source organism: Mobula birostris (assembly GCF_030028105.1). Classification (NCBI taxonomy): domain Eukaryota; kingdom Metazoa; phylum Chordata; class Chondrichthyes; order Myliobatiformes; family Myliobatidae; genus Mobula; species Mobula birostris. The sequence continues at coordinate 9,226,157 of NC_092393.1, read as the reverse complement.
GCAGCAGGATACAATACTACTGATGGGTGAGTATGAAACATATAAATATTTGGGATATCAACAAGTAAAGAAAATAAAGCATAGTACAGTAAAAGGAAAACTTTTGACAGAAATTACTTCAAGGCATAAAAAAGTCTGCCAGACAGAGCTCAATAGTAAAGATATAACAAAGGCATTAAACACTTTCATTATACCCATATTAATGTATTCCTTTGGCATAATATCTTGCTCCAAAACCAATCTGGAAAATTTACAAAGAAAAATAAGAACTGAAATAACACATTTTAGAAAAACTGTATACTCGACCACACTTAGATTGGCTCTACCTGCAGCAGAAGGAGGACGAGGAACAGACATAGAAATTTACACAACAGTTAGATAAAACTTCTAAGGATAGAAACATGATTACCCAGGCCGTTGTTGCCGTGTCGCTAAACGGTGCCAAGCATAGACGCTGTTTATCAGCCACAGGTATTGGCCTTTGAGGGCGCTCTTCGCGCCGTCGTAGCTCAGCTGGTCTCTGATCAGCGAATAGACCCGTGGACTGACCCTGGAGAGTAGAACTCTGCGCTTCGCTACAGGGTTGGTCGCTTTAATCTCCTCTAGGTACGCTTTGAAGCAGGCCAGCCAGAGCTCGAAAGCGTTTCCAGCTTCAGGTGTTTGCGGATCGAGGTCTAATTTGTCGGGTCACAGTGTATGTTCCATGGCTTTAAAATGTGCAGCGAATACAATTGAAGCATCTTCAATAACTCCAAAAGACTGTTAGGTAAAATACCGAGAGGCTTTTATTGGCTGTACAATATGACCTCCATGGTGAGTGTCTGCCCCCAGACTGAGGGGGAGGGGCAAGGCGAAACACCTTTATACAGGAATCTGTGGGAGGAGCCACAGGGGCAGTCAGCAGAGGGGCGCGTCCAGACAATTAACCCAGTTACAACATATATATGGTTTACCGCAGGGACATCACTGTTTAGGCACATCTCCATAAAAAACATGACATTGCAATCCATAAGCCTTCTTTGTGTGAGGGTCCAAGTCCTTAGTTCATCCAGCTTGTTTGTCAGAGACCGAACGTTGGCGAGGATGATGCTGGGTAGCACTGGTCGGTGTGGATTTAGCGTTAGCCTAGCAGGCAAGCCTCCGTGCTTCCCCCGTCTTTGTTTACGGTCTCGACGCCAGCACCAGGCCCTTCCGGTTGGAGCAAGTTGAATGCAGGTCCGTGGCGTCCTTAATAACTCCGGAGGTAGCTGGTCGAAGTTGAATAGACGGTCCAAAACTGTGTTGGTGCATTGATAGTTAATGACCAGAAGTGACTGTTTGCTGTAAGTGTACTATACCTTACTATAAATACAAATCTGATCCAGTTTTAGAGTCAGAGTCCTACAAACTATATTATGACCATTATTACAGATAGGACAATCCATAATAACTATCCAGATATATTACAGGATAAACAAACAAGAACTACTTACTTAATAGATATAGCCATTACAAAACCACATAACCTGGTATGTTGCCTCCCAGATGCCAGGGTATGGGATGTCTCAGATCGGGTGCAGAGTATTCTGAAGGGAGAGGGTGAACAGGCATAAGTCTTGGTACACGTTGGTACCAATGACATAGGTAGAAAAAGGGAGGAGGTCCTGAAGAGAGAATTCAGGGGGTTGGGTAGGAAGCTGAAAAGCAGGACCTCCAGGGTAGTAATCTCAGGATTGCTGCCTGTGCCACGTGCTAACGAGCACAACAAAAGCATGATTAGGCATATTAATGCGTGACTGGAGACTGGTGCAGAGGGCAGGGCTTCGGATTCCTGGATCATTGGGGCATCTTCTGGGGAAGGTATGACCTGTACAAAAAGGACCGGTTACACCTGAACCAAAAGGGGTCCAATATCCAAGCAGGTTTAATAGAGCTGTTAGGTTTAAATGGAGTGATAGGGCTGAGGAAGGGGAAAACAGAAATAAATCAAAGGTAGCATGCAATAGAAAGGACAGGTAGAGGATGAGGCATAATGAGGTGGGATGACTTACAAGGCAATAGAGGCATGGTGCAGTTAAAACAGAAAGCAACAAATTCTGGACTGAAAGTGTTATATTTGAATGCATGCAGCTTAAGAAATAAAATGGACGATCTTGAAATTCAGCTGGAGATTGGCAAGTATGACGTTGTGGCCATCTCTGAAACTTGGATGAAGAATGGCTGCCATTGGGAGCTGATACGGTGTATCGGAAAGATAGGTTAGTGGGCAGAGGGGATGGTGTGGCCTTGTGTATAAGAAATAATATTAAATCATTAGAAAGGGATAGAAGGTGTAGAGTCTCTATGGGTTGAGTTAAGAAAGGCAAGGGTAAGAGGACCCTAATGGCAGTTGTATACAGGCCTCCAAACAGCAGCTGGGATGTAGATTACAAATTTCAGCAGGAGATAGAAAAGGCATATCAGAAGGGCAATGTCATGATAATCATTGTGGATTTTAACATGAAAGTGGATTGGGAAAACCAGGCCAGTACTGGACCTCAAGAGAAAGAATTTGTAGAATGTCTAAGGGATTAGAACAGCCTGTTGTTGAGCCCACTAGTGGATCAGCTGTGCTGGTTTGGGTGTTGTGCATTGATCCGGAGGTGATAAGAAAGCTTAAGGTTAAGGAACCCTTAGGGAACAGTGATCACAATATGATCGAGTTCACTCTGAAATTTCAGAAGGTGAAACTAAATTCCAAAGTGTCAGCATTTCAGTGGAATAAAGGAAATTACAATGGCATGAAAAGGGAACAGTCCAAAGTTGACTAGAAAGGGACAGTTGCAGGAAGGACAGCAGAGCAGCAATGACTGGAGTTTCTGCAAAAAATGAGGGACGTGCAAGACAGATATATTCCAAATAAGAAGAAATTTTGGAATGGAAGAGGGAAACTACTGCCGCTGACAAGTGAAGTAGGAGCCAAAGTAAAAGCAAGAGAGAGGCCATACAAGGAAGCCAAAGCCAGTGGGAAGATAGAGGATTGAGAAGCTTTTAAAAACTTGCAGAAGGAAACTAAAAAGGTCATTAAGAAGGAAAAGATGAATTATAAAAGGAAGCTGGTGACTAATATCAAAGGAGATACTAAAAGCTTTTTTAAGTATATAAAGGGTAAAAGAGAGTTGAGGGTAAATATAGAACCAATAGAAAATGACACTAGAGATATTGTAATGAGAGATGCAGAGATGACAGAGGTACTGAATGCGTATTTTGCATCAGTCTTCACAGTGGAAAACTTCTGTGGTATACCGGACATTCAAGAGTGTCAGGGAAGTGAAGTATGTGCAGTGAAAATTACGACTGAGAAGGTGCTCAGGAAGCTTAATGGTCTAAGGGTGGATAAATCTCCTGGACCTGATGGAATGCACCTTCGGGTTCTGAAGGAAGTAGCTGGAGAAATTACAGAGGCATTAACAATAACCTTTCAAGAATCGATAGATTCTGGTATTGTACCAGATGACTGGAAAATTGCAAATGTTACTCAGCTATTTAATAAGGGTGGGAGGCAGCAGAAAGGAAACTATAGACCTGTTAGGCTGACATCAGTGGTTGGGAAGTTGTTGGAATTGATTGTTAGGGATGAGATTACGAAGTACCTGGAGGCACATGACAAGAAAGACCAAAGCTGGCATGGTTTTCTGAAAGGAAAAATCCTGCCTGACTAACCTACTACAGTTTTTTGAGGAAATTACAGGCAAGAAAAGGAGATGGAGTAGATGTGGTGTTCTTGGATTTTCATAAGGTCTTTGACAAGGTGCCACACATGAGGCTGCTTAGCAAGATAAGAGCCCAAAGAATTACAGGGAAGTTACTAGCATAGGTGGAGCATTGGCTGATCGGCAGAAAACAGAGAATGGGAATAAACTTGCCAATGCTACAAAGATAGGTGGAGGGGCGGGTAGTATTGAGGAAACAGAGAGAATTAGATAGTTTAGGGGAATGGGCAAAGAAGTAGCAAATGAAATACAATGTTGGAAAGGGTATGGTCATGCACTTTGGTGGAAGAAATAAACGGGCAGACTATTATTTACATGGGAAGAGAATTGCCTTCTTCCAGTTCAGAACCTCAACCCTAGGACCACATCTATCCTTGTCCATGATCAAGTTGAAACTAATGGTGTTATGATCACTGGAACCAAAGTGCTCCCCTACACAGACTTCCGTCACTTGTCCTAACTCGTTTCCTAACAGGAGATCCAATATTGCATCCCCTCTAGTTAGTCCCTCTATATATTGATTTAGAAAACTTTCCTGAACACATTTTACAAACTCTAAACCATCTAGACCCCTAACAGTATGGGAGTCCCAATCAATATATGGAAAATTAAAATCCCCTACCACCACAACTTTATGTTTCCTGCAGTTGCCTGCTATCTCTCTGCAGATTTGCTCTTCCAATTCTCGTTGTCTATTGGGTGGTCTGTAATACAATCCCACTAATGTAGCTATACCTTTCCTGTTTCTCAGCTCCATCCATAAGAACTCAGTAGACAAGCCCTCTAATCTGTCCTGCCTGAGCACTGCTGTAATATTTTCCCTAACAAGCAATGCTACTCCCCCACCTTTCATTCCTCTGCCTGGATCACATCTGAAACATCGGAACCCTGGAATATTAAGCTGCCAGTCCTGCCCCTCCTGTAGCCAAGTTTCACTAATTGCTATAACGTCATAATTCCACGTGTCAATCCACGCCCTCAACTCATCCGCCTTCCCCGCAATACTCCTAGCATTGAAATATATACACCTCAGAAGATTTTTACCACCACTCACAACCTTTCTATTAGCGGATTTGCTTGAACTTTTAACATCATTTATTTTCACCCCAGCCACACTGCCAGTTCTGGCACTCTGGTTGCCAATAATTGTTTTCTGTGCTCTGGTGCCGTTGGCAGGGCAGTGTTTATGGCCTTCCATAATTATCTTAAAGTTTTGCATTGCATTCCTGACCGACTGGAATCTGTGGTTAGTTGCTGCAATGCATGAGGAAGATCAATTTACGAGTGGATTGAAAAGTTTTTTTAAAAGACAACCATGTTGAATAGAAAACTTTACAAAAAGCAGTGGATACAGCCCAGTTTGTCACAAGTAAAATCCTCTCCAAGATTGAGCACATCTACAAGGAGTGTTGTCACAGGAAAGCTGCATCCGTCATCACCCCACCAACCAGGCCATGCTCCCTTCTCACTGCTGCCATCAGGAAGGAGGTACAGAAGCCTCAGGGCCCCATACCATCAGGTTCAGGATCAGTTAATACTCCTAACCATAAGGCTTTTGAACCATTGTGGATAGCTTCACTCGCCCCGTCACTGAACTGTTTGCACAACCTGTGGACTCAGTTTCAAGGACTCTTCATCTCACGTTCTCGCTATTTATTGTTTACTTATTACTGTATTTGCAGTTTGTTGTTGTTTGCACATTTGTTGTTCATGTCATGTATGCTGTCTTTCTCATTGATTCAACTGTGTTAACTGTGAATGCCCGTAAGAAAATGAATCTCGATAATATATGGTGACATATGCACTTGATAAATTTACTTTGAACTTCGAGAGTTTTAAAGAAAATAGACTTACAGCACAGTAATTGAGATATTTGAAGAGGAGTTACTACTAGAATGCAATTGTCAGAGGGTGGTAAATCTGTGGAATTTGTTGCCACGAGCGGCTGTGGAGACCAAGTCACTGGGTGCATTTAAGACAGAGATAGATAGGTTTTTGATTGGCCAGGGCATCAAAGGGCATGGGGAAAAGGCAGGGGAGTAGGGATGACTGGAAGAATTGGATCAGCCAATGATTGAATGGCGGAGCAGACTTGATGGGCCAAATGGCTTACTTCTGCTCCTATATCTTATGGTCTTACGGAATTATATCAGGATGTTATTCATTGACTACAGCTCAGCATTTAACATTAACATTCCCGCAAACTTAATCACTAAGCTCCTTGTGCAACTGCATCTTCGATGTCTTCACTTACAAACCACAGTCAGAACGAATTGGCAACATCTCCTCCAGAATCTCCATCAGCACAGGTACACCACAGAGCACTCTGTTCTACTCGTCTTATACCTATGATTGTGTGGTTAAGTACAACTCCAATGCCATATTTAAGTTTGTTGATGACACGACCGTTGAAGGCTAAATCAGGTGTGGTGATAAATCGGCATATAGGAGGGAGTTTGAAAATCTAGTTGAATGGTGCCACAACAACGTCTCTCATTCAACATCAGGAAAACCAAAAGAAGCCAGCGGTCCATGAGCCAGTCCACATTACGGGATCAGAGACGGAGAATAAACTTAGCAATACCATGTCAGAGAATCTGCTCCGAGACCAGCGTGTAAGAAGGCATGACTTTCTTAGAAGTTTGCGTAGATTCAGCATGTCATCTAAAACTTTGACAAAGTTCTATAGACACATAGTGGAGAGTATCCTAACTGGTTGTGTCACGGCCTGGTCCAATGCCAAGGAACTGAGAATTGCTAGGCATGCTCTGTTCTCACTAGTACCACTGGGAAGGAGGTGCAGGAGCCTCAGGTCAAACACAACAGGTTCAAGAACAGTTATGACCTTACACCAATCAGACTCCTTCACTCCCCTCAATGCTGAATTGACTCCACAGCCTATTAACTCACTTCCAAGGACTCTACAACTAATGTTTTCAGTATTATTTATTTATTGGCATTTTTATTTGTCCTCTTTTGCACCGTGTATATTTGTTAGTTCTGTGCTTTTCATATGTTATTGTATTTCTTTATTTTCCTGTAAATGCCCTGAAGAAAATAAATCTCAAGGTAGCATATGATGAAACATACATACTTTGATAATAAATTGACTTTGAATATTGAACTTTGAATTACAATACTTAAAAGACATTTAGACAGGTGCATAGATAAGACATTTAGATAAGAAAAGATTAGAGGAAAATGAGCAAAATATGAGCAAGTGGGATTTTATCAGATTATTAGAATCCAATCACATTTGGGTAAATTGAACTTCTATCCACCTACATTTAGATAAGTGAGGAGAAGCTAAGCAAGGTCTTTAAAGTACAGGAAGGACAGGTACCAAGAGGTGACACATTCTGATTGGGAATGGAGGGTGGAAATAGTCCAGAATTGGAGCTTGTGTGCTCAAGAAAGAGATCAGAAAGCATTCTTCTCACCAAGGTTAGTGGAAACCTAGAACTCGCTCACCTACAAGTGAGATCAATAGATTTCTGTGGGTAAAGGGTGCTGCAGTAACTGGCCACCCATTACATCATTGAGGTTATGCTGGCTGCCTCAGTAAAGACCCTGCCCACACCCGACATTCTCTCTTCTCCACTCCACACCTACCCCATTGGGCAGTAGATATAAACACCTGAAAGCAAGTACAATCAGGCTCAAGTACAGCTTCTACCCTGCTGTTATCAGACCTGTTGTATGATAAAATAGACTCTTGACCTCACGATCTACCTGTTATGATCTTGCACTTTATTATTTACCTGCACTGCACTCTTTGTAGCTTTTACACTCATCGTTTTCCCTCGTACAGCCTCAATATCTGAGTTAAGACTTGATCTGCGGGAACAAGTTTTTCATTGTGTATTGACACGTGTGACAATAATAAACCAATTCCAATCAACAGTGGGTCACATTGCCTAGCCCGAATTCCCAATTCCTAAATCTTTGCAATCCCACAGCCCTGGAGACTGCATATAAAGTGCATGTTTTATATCTCTGCTGACCTGGTAAACTGAACCCTCACATGCACATTAACATACCAGGATACCCCTTACGTTTTTTTAAGCAGAATAACAAAGCTTTTGTAACTCTCCAATGCTTTGAGCAAGACACAACATGGTGACATAGGAAACAAACAGCTTTGATTCTCTGTTTCCACACTGCTTGGATCTTCTGTTGCCTGTCAGCAGTGGACAGCATTTCTCCATCTAAATGCTGCTGAGGTCAGTCGGTCTCCACTATTTGAGGTCAGTCGGTCTCCACTATTTGTCACATACATTTCCACCTGTGATGAGCTGTGACAGAAAGTGAGCTCAACTATCACACGTCTTCTCCATTCTTTTCTTCTCCCCTGTGTGAGCAACAATATCTTATTGATGAAGGACAGGAAACAATACCAATCCATGCCAGGTTTTCCTTCCTCTAATGTAGACCTGCTATGGTCCGAACTCTCCCCTACACTTGCCCCACTCCCTCACCCTCTGGTGTATGGCCACCTTTACCTCAGGACAACAGATAATTCCCACCCACTCTCCATCTGCTGGACCCCAAGGCTGTGTAGTCAGCATACAAACAGAGCCAGCTCCTGCTGCCTGGCACCAACCTCATCCTGAGCCAATGTCAAGGCCAGAATTTGGATCTATTCAAGGAGTAGGCACATCATAACCCTAAAGGCCATGTCACACATAATATGATTGTATATATAGAAACTTTACTGATTATAGCTTATTCCATTATATAGTTACCGCCTTTAATATAAAGAAAAATGTTTCATATATAAATGGATCACAAAGTGCAAAGGTTATTTCAGAGAATGCCTGCAAATGCATTTAATACAACAATAGACTTTTCGTTTCCTCTGAGATCACCCATGGAGCTGGCAGCAAGTATTAAAAGATATACATGTGATAAAGCAGCAGCAGGGAAGTCAAACATGCAAAACCATAATACTGAAGGTATTGAAATTGAAATAAGAATTCCATGTGACACATTAGAGATGGTTGTGAATTGTGAATTCAGAAATCATGAGCACCTCCTCTTTCCATTTTTTGGAAAATAGATGAATAATCCTAAGCATTTCCAGGATAGTAAGACCATTCTGCCAAGAGTGCAGTCTGGAAAATTGGTGAAATGACTCCAAGTGACAAAATGGCCAAGGAAAGATCATGAAGTTTTCAAGTCAGGATGGGATATGTCTTGGAGGGGAATTTGTAAGTGGTGGTTTCCCATATACTTTCCAGGTCTCAGAGTTTGGGAGGTGGTTTCTAAATAATCTAGGCGAGTGGTTGTTTTCTATTCTGGAGATGGCAGAGAGTGACGTTGGTGGTGGAGGGAGTGATTGTTTAGTGTCCTGGTTGGGTTGCTGTCAAGGTGGTTCCTCTGTCTGGGATGGTGTGGGCTTTTAAAGGAGAAGTAATTAGATACTAGCTGGATAACCCATGTAAAAGCTTGGCCAGATAGTCCTTGATGTTATTACAAATGGTCATGATGCATTCCATTGAAAAGGCCAATGTGACTGGTGATAGGACACTGGTAAGTTTACAGTACAGGACATATCATTCCTCTGCAGTTCCCTTTCACTGCTCCCAATCACCACAGTCATATTCCACACATGCCAATAAAACTCTTCAAACACCTGGTCCACCAGCAGTGGTCACATCTCTACAGTTGTTCTGGATAGTGCCACGGCTTTAGATAGACAAGCCCCACTTTCTCATCCCTCCTCGATCAGAAGTCAGCTGTGTGGCATCTATTGAACAGAATGACAATTGTATTATGAGCCAGAGTTGTAATTCCTAATATTTACTGTGACAATAAACTAAATTGCATTACAGTCAGATATCAACCTGTGTTCAGGTATACCTACCTTGGCTATATCCAAAGGTTGTATTTTATCCCATTCCTGACAGCTGAATTTAACAGGCACTTCATGGGAACACTCAATGTCTTTGGATTAGCTGGGAAGACAGTCACCCTGTTGTTTGTTAGTGATCCTAATGATCCTGGTCATTATTACCAGCAGTACAAAGAGGCAGACTCCCTGAACCTCGCTAAGTACCATCTGAGGACTGCCCACAGAAATGTGTGGCATAGAATGGAGGCCATTTAGCCCATTGTGTCTGGGGCAACAAAAAAAAAGATTGTGATAATCCCATCACAGCCTTAGTCCCACAGCTTTGAAAATACAAACTTTGGTTCTTCTCTAAAGAAAGCTGAAGTTGAGATTATTATCATATACATGTATGCTTTGATGAATGAAAAATGCAGTTGCAACAGCGTCAAAGGAAACAAACAAGGACCGTGTCCAACTCCAATACTTTAAAGACTGAATTCCAGACCAACTATTTGGGTGAAAGAAACCTTTCCTCACTACCCTCTATACTTTTCACCAAATACTTCAATCCACTTCCCCAAGTTATTACACCTCATCCAGGGAAAACCATTCCTATTCCTCCTCATCTGTAGGTGTCATAATTTTAATCACCTCCATTAAACCCTTTAGTGTTCTAAAGAAACTAACCTTTCCTCAACAATAATTCTCCGGCATTCACCCATTGTCAAATGAACAAGCACAATGAAAAGCAGCATTTCAGACACATAGCATCGGATAAGCAGATACTGTATAAACATCTATCACAATATACACTCAGTTGCAACTTTGTTAGGTACCTCCTATACCTAATAAAGAGGCCAGAGTGTATGTTCACCTTCTCCTGCTGCTGTAGCCCATCCACTTCAAGGTTCGATGTATTGTAGGTCAGTGATGCTCTACTGCACACCACTATTGTAATGCTTACTTATTTGCTGGTGATGCCTCCCTCCCAGATACGTTGAACAACTTCTACGCTCGTTTTGAGGCAGAAAATGACATGGCGGTGAGGAAGACCACCCCTCCTCCAAATGACCAGGTGCTGTGTCTTACCGTGGCCGATGGGAGAACCCTGTGCAGGGTCAACCCACGGAAGGCTGCTGGACCAGACAATATTCCTGGCAGAGTGCTTAGAGGATGTGCAGACCAGCTAGCAGAGATTCTCACTGACATCTTCAACATCTCCCTGAGCAGCGCCGTCGTTCCTACGTGCTTCAAGGCCGCCACCATCGTCCCCGTGCCGAAGAAGTCTTCAGTGTCCTGCCTCAACGACTACCGTCCCATTGCACTCACATCCGTCATCATGAAGTGTTTCGAGAGGCTCGTCATGAGGCACATCAAGACCCTACTGCCCCTCTCACTGGAACTCCTGCTGTTCACGTACCGTCCCAACCGTTCAACAGACGACGCCATTGCCATCACCCTCCACCTGACCCTAACCCACCTGGACAAAAAAGACACGTACGTTCGAATGCTGTTCATAGAATTCAGTTCAGCATTCAACACAATCATTCCTCAGAAACTGATTGGAAAGCTGAGCCTACTGGGCCTGAACACCTCCCTCTGCACCTGGATCCTAGACTTCCTGACTGGGAGACCTCAGTCAGTCCAGATCGGAAGCAGCATCTCCAACACTATCACACTGAGCACGGGGGCCCCCCAGAGCTGTGTGCTCAGTCCACTGCTGTTCACTCTGCTGACCCACGACTGTGCAGCAACACACAGCTCGAACCACATCATCAAGTTCGCCGATGACACGACCGTTGTGGGTCTCATCAGCAAGAACGATGAGTCAGTATACAGAGAGGAGGTGCAGCGGCTAACGGACTGGTGCAGAGCCAACAACCTGTCTCTGAATGTGAACAAAACAAGAGATGGTTGTTGACTTCAGGAGGACACGGAGCGACCACTCTCCACTGAACATCGACGACCCCTCCATAGAGATCGTTAAGAGCACCAAATTTCTTGGTGTTCACCTGGCGGAGAATCTCACCTGGTCCCTCAACACCAGCTCCATAGCAAAGAAAGCCCAGCAGCGTCTCTACTTTCTGCGAAGGCTGAGAAAAGTCCATCTCCCACCACCCCCCATCCTCACCACATTCTACAGAGGTTGTATTGAGAGCATCCTGAGCAGCTGCATCACTGCTTGGTTTGGAAATTGCACCATCTCGGATCGCAAGACCCTGCAGCGGACAGTGAGGTCAGCTGAGAAGATCATCAGGGTCTCTCTTCCCGCCATTACAGACATTTACACCACACGCTGCATCCGTAAAGCAAACAGCATTATGAAGGACCCCACGCACCCCTCATACAAACTCTTCTCCCTCCTGCCATCTGGCAAAAGGCACCGAAGTATTCCGGCTCTCATGACCAGACTATGTAACAGTTTCTTCCCCAAAGTCATCAGACTCCTCAATACCCAGAGCCTGGATTGACACCAACCTACTGCCCTCGACTGTGCCTACTGTCTTGTTTATTATTTATTATAATGCCTGCACTGTTTTGTGCACTTTATGCAGTCCTGGGTAGGTCTGTAGTCTAGTGTAGTTTTTGTATTGTTTCATATAGCACCATGGTCCTGAAAAATGTTGTCTCATTTTTACTGTGTACTGTACCAGCAGTAATGGTCGAAATGACAATAAAAAGTGACTTGACTTGAAGTTACTGTTACCTTTCTATTAGCTTGAAAAAGTCTAGCCTTTCTCCTCTGACCTCTCTGATTAACAAGGCCTTTCTACCCACAGAACTGTTGTTCACTGGATATTTGTGTTTTTCGCACCATTCTCTGTAAACTCTGCATGAAAACACCAGGAGATCCGCAGTTTCTGAGATACTCAAACCACCCTGTCTGGCACTAGCAATCATTCTACAGTCAAAGTCACTCAGATCATGTTTCTTCCCCATTTTGATGTTTTACCCCACATCTTGGCTACTGTTCAGAGGCCTGTTTATAACTCGCATCAATCATTTTACTCTTGCAGTTTCTAACTCCACCCACAAGGATTCTACACTTCCAATCCCACGTCAGCCCTTTCTAAGGAGTTAATTTTATTTTTTTTAACAAATGGTCACTCCACCCCTTCTGCCTACCTGCCTGTCCTTTCGAATCAATGTGTGTCCTACGACGTTTAGCTCCCAACTATGATCTTTCAGCCACGACTCAGTGATGCCAATTCCTAACCACACTACAAGATCATCCACCTTATTTCACATACGGCGTGCATTCAAATAACATACCTTCATTCCTGTTTTTGTCACCCTTTTCAATTTTGCTCCTTTGTGACCGGAAGTTAAATTCATATCCCTTTCTAAATTTTTAGTCTTTATATTTATTCTGGAGTCGTTTGTAATCTCTGCAGCATTCTTCTTCCCTTTTATTTCATCTACACTTTTCCAAACTGTTGAACCTACTACTTAGTCTAAAGATACACTTCAACCCACCACACTGACTGCAATTTTGCCCTATCTTTCCTCACAGTCTCACTACACATTGCACCTACTTGTATACCCACCCTCTGATTTATCACTCCACCATTCCCCTGCCAATTTAGTTTAATCTCTTCTGAACTGCTCCAGCAAACCTGCCTGCAATGATATTGATCCCCTTTGAGTTCAGGTGCAACCCATCCTTTTTGTACAGGTTATAACTTCCCCAAAAGAGATCCCAATGATCCAGAAATCCGAAACGTTGCACCATTTCCTCAGCCACGCAATTCCTGCCCCCTGCACCAATTCTTCAGTCCAGGAACCAAAATGGAAAGGATGCCTCAGAGAGTCACCAGTAAGACAAAATAGAACCTTTATTTAGAACAAAGTCATCTTCATATTTCTTGCAGGCAAGTTAAAAATTATTTTAAAATGCAAACTTACCTACAGTGTCTGGAGGAGAGGACCTGGTGGGCATGCCTTGGAGAAACAGCAGCAATGCTTTGTGATGGGAGTGCTGAAAGACAAAGATCATAGTCAGTGGAGAGAGCTCACAGGCTGCTGAATACCCCAGAAGTCCAACCAAAGGAGGAAAGCATGACGTGAAGAGGGAACGTGACAGTAGCTGTGCAAGGAAGAGAGATGCTGAAGCTGAGGATGGTGGAGGCAAGAGTCACCTGAAAGAAATACAAGATTTCCATTATTTGTAATCACATAAAGAGGAATTTTATCGGGCTACATGACCGCCAAGAAGGTGCTACCTGGGAGTAGCCAAACCAAGCCTCCAGTGGGAGGGTGTGATATGACACAGAACAAAGACAGAGTGTTCCATTTTTATTTATTTACACTTTGCCATCCTCACAACAGCAGCAGAGACTATGACTGAAACTGGGAGAGGGTGAGATAAGAGACCCAAGCAATACCTCCTGCTCAATCCAAGAGAGCGGTTGGTGAGGCAGGGTCTAACTGTCTGGCAGCCCAGCATTAGTAAGGTGCTCACTACAACCTTGCCGACTATTGTTATCACCTTCCAGTGTCTCAAGAGTCTTCAATGGGGTATGACAGGAAGGTCAGGGTAGGCGAGCCGGTGCTCAGCTCTCTCAATGGTCATGACTCTGTGGCTGGGCACAGCTCAAACACCATCTATAAATTTGTAGATGACACAGCTGTTGTTAATAAAACCTCATATGGCAACGAGGAGGCATACTGGGTTTCTGGGTGTTATCATCTCCAAGGATCTATCCTTAGCCCAACGCATGGATGCAATCACAAAGAAGGCAGGCAAGTGGCTCTACTTTGGAGTTTGAGGAGGCTTGCTATGTCACCGAAGGCTCTTCAAATTTCTATAGCTACAATTGGAGAGCACTCTGACTGGCTGCATCACAGCCTGGTATGAAAGTTCCAATGCACAGGATCTCAAGAAACTGTAGAGGGTTATAGACTCAGCTGGCTCCATCATGAGTACAACCGTCTCTACCATCAGGGACATCTTTATCAAATGGTGCCTCAAGAAGACGGTGTCATCATGAAGGTTTCCACCATCCAGAACATGCCCTCTTCTCATTTCTGCCATTAGTGAGGAAGTGAAAACCTACATTCAATAATCCTGAAACCACTTCTTCCCTTCCACCGTCAGATGTCTGAACAGTCTATGAACTTTTCTTTTATTCCTTTTCTTTTGTGCTACTTATTTATTTGATAACTTTTAGCAACTGTTGTACTTTGCTCTGTACGGCTGCTGCAAAACAAAAAATTTCATATAAGTCAGTGATAATAAATCTGAACAGGAGGAAATCTGCAGATGCTGGAATTTCAAGCAACACACATAAAAGTTGCTGGTGAACGCAGCAGGCCAGGCAGCATCTCTTGGAAGGGGTACAGTCGACGTTTCGGGCCGAGACCCTTCGTCAGGACTAACTGAAAGAAGACCTAGTAAAAGATTTGAAAGTGGGAAGAGGAGGGGGAGATCCAAAATGATAGGAGAAGACAGGAGGGGGAGGGATGGAGCCAAGAGCTGGACAGGTGTTTGGCAAAAGGGATATGAGAGGATCATGGGACAGGAGGCCCAGGGAGAAGGAAAAGGGGGAGGGGGGGAAACCCAGAGGATGGGCAAGGGGTATAGTGAGAGGGACAGAGGGAGAAAAAGGAGAGAGAGAGAGAGAGAGAAAAAGAATGTGTGTATATAAATAAATTAATTAATTAATAATAGATGGGGTACAAGGGGGAGGTGGGGCATTAGCAGAAGTTTGAGAAAGTAATGTTCATGCCATCAGGTTGGAGGCTACCCAGACAGAATATAAGGTGTTGTTCCTCCAACCCGAGTGTGGCTTCATCTTTACAGTAGAGGAGGCCGTGGATAGACATATAAAGTATAAAGTATAAAGTATATCAGAATGGGAATGGGACATGGAATTAAAATGTGTGGCCACTGGGAGATCCTGCTTTCTCTGGCGGACAGAGCGTAGGTGTTCAGCGAAACAATCTCACAGTCTGCATCAGATCTCGCCAATATATAGAAGGCCGCATTGGGAGCACCAGACGCAGTATATCACCCCAGCTGACTCACAGGTGAAGTGTCGCCTCAACTGGAAGGACTGTCTGGGGTCCTGAATGGTAGTAAGGGTGGCCACACATTTCAGTTCCACGTCCCATTCCCATTCTGACATGTCTATCCACGGCCTCCTCTACTGTAAAGGTGAAGCCACACTCAGGTTGGAGGAACAACACCTTATATTCCATCTGGGTAGCCTCCAACCTGATGGCATGAACATTGACTTTTCTAACTTTCGCTAATGCCCCACCTCCCCCTCGTACCCCATCCATTATTTATTTATATACACACATTCTTTTTCTCTCTCTCTCCTTTTTCTCCCTCTGTGCCTCTCACTATACCCCTTGCCCATCCTCTGGGCTTTCCCTCCCTCCCCCTTTTCTTTCTCCTTGGGCCTCCTGTCCCATGATCCTCTCATATCCCTTTTGCCAATCACCTGCCCAGCTCTTGGCTCCATCCCTCCCCCTCCTGTCTTCTCCTATCATTTTGGACCTCCCCCTCCCCCTCCCACTTTCAAATCTCTTACTAGCTCTTCCTTCAGTTAGTCCTGACGAAGGGTCTCGGCCCGAATCATCGACTGTACCTCTTCCTAGAGATGCTGCCTGGCCCGATAATAAATCTGATCCTATTTCTGATTTTGAACGTGGACCTTACCTCAAAATTAATTCAATGTATTACTGCAATGTTCTCTAAAAGGTGCATTGGTTGATAACTCCAAACACATTGCTCTTTGGAGGAGACCTCATCAATCATACATTTGAAGGGACCTCAAATGCTTTATATTGATTTACTAGTATGCATTTTTACAGATGTCTTAGAAATCAGATGCTATATATTTATCTACTGTCATCTGCAGGGTGTCCATATCTCAGTCAGGGCATGAGTAGAAGCTCCCCTCAGAGCTTTGACAAAATAATTGAGACTGACCCTGCAGCACAGTGCTAAGGGAGTGATGTGCTGGCTTTGAGTTGAGGTTTAAAATATGAGGGCTTTGTTGATGAAGAGATACCCAAGAATTGAAGTTTGGGAAGCTTTCACTACTGGAATTGAATACAGAAATCAACCCATAGGTGCTCATCCTTGCACCAGTGTGTACAGAGGAGGGATACGACAGCATAATTGTCACTTTGCTAGAAGCCTGCTTTAGAGGCCTTGGATGGAACTGCCTATAGAACAAGGCTGGCAGAATTGGAAATGGAATTGGTATGCCATTATCACATGTGCCAAAGCTGATTTTGCATACTGTTCATACAGATCAATTCATTATATAGTAACTGAGGTGGTACAAGGTAAAACCACGCAGAATGCAGAATAAAGAATTAAAGTTAGAGAGAAAGTGCAGTGCAGGTGTTAGCAGGAAGGCACAATGGAGTACTTGGCAGAGAAACTAGCTTCAATTTAATCTGACGCTCCCTACGGAAGCTCTTCCTCCCAACATGGTAGAGGTGGCCAGCTCTTCCCACACACCTTTGAGGTAATTTATGAGACAGCTTCTACTCAACATCTGAGTCTAAAACTCTTAGATTATAGCCATTGTGAGTGTGTGTAATCCCATTCCAACAACCCCTTCTCTCACTACTACATCCAAAAGACTTTCTGCAAATCCCCCATGCTCCAGTCCTCACTGCCTGCTGCTGGTGGAATTCAGTGAAAACGGAGTCAGCAAGCCTACTGATTCACATCCCATTCCAGTGCAGATACTGGGGCAGTGCTGAAGGAATGCAGCATTGTCAGAGATGGATCTCTTGCAATAGAAGGCTGATTTGTGACTTTGTTGGCCCCAATGGAAAACAAGCAGGGCAGTGTCCTGAATAACACTGTAACCAAGCACACAGACAACTCAAGTCTGCTGAAGGTCGCAGTGTGGCAAGATTTCCTACAGTAAAATTGGAAGTAGATGTTACACTAGTAAAGGTTTTGGAATCACTAAGATTGTGAAAAGGATAATGTCAGTGATAACTGGTGGCAGAAATTAGGTGGTGCACCTATCAGCTTGAACCTGACTCAGGAGGCTGCTCTAGGCAGCAGCTCATTAAACCCACAGGAAAAGCCAGTGGATTCCTCCAGATTAAATACCTGCAACATAATCCTCTTGTAAGCAAAACCTTGTTGTGTTGAAGATACCAAAAGATACGTCAAAACATGCCACCATTAAATCCTGCAGTCCATCTTTGGGATAACTTAACCAGTCCAGTCCAACATTCCCAGCACTGAAACCCAAATGCATGGTTGGTTCAGCTGGCTATGTTATTCACAAATTTAGACTCAGATACATTCACTCTATTCCAAGTTTGTCACAGCATTAAATAACGATCTGGAGGGAGGATGCAATTCAAGGAGTTCACACAGTCTCCTTGAAAATTTAATACGACATTCCCTCCAACTTCTGGGAATCCCTGATCGTTGATTACAGCATTTAAAAAGCCACTACACATTGGCCATCTCAGAGACCCACATGACTGGAATGGAAGTAAGTCACCCTCAACACAATGGACTACCCAAGGAGAAAAATGATTACTTGTTTGGCAAAATGAGACACTGAGGGATCATGATCTATAAGAGCAAATAAATGAATAATACTCATTATCAATTCAAAAAAAAATTGTATGATCTACTTACACTCTTCAAAGCTCCTCCGAATCTTGGGTTCCGGGGAGTCCAGTGAGGTGTGGCAAGGTAAATCTGATGTTTCTGCACTCTTGTCACACCCTGTCCACATGAAGAGAGATAAAAGAGACTTTATTTGTGTATTGTTCTTTGGTATTCATTGCTCTATAATGTCCTCCAGGATTGAACAGATACTCTCTTGCCATGTGCTCAAGCCCGACCCTAGAAACTTGCAACTCCCAGTCCAGTTCTGAAGACCCGCACTGTTGGAGAGGACACACTTATAACAAGATGTTAAAACATGACCTTGCTTACCTCCTCGGATGCAAAAGATTCCATTGTACTTTTTACAAAGGACCAAAGTTTGCCAATGCTGCAAGACAGCAGTGACCTTTTGAACTTTACCTTCTATGTCATCAGCCATAACCCTATAGAAGGTCTTACAAGTGCACGGGAAGTGAGTTAGGATTTTATTGAATGGCGGAGAAGCTAGATGGTTCAGATGGCCGACTCCCCTGTCAGATGGTGAGGGAGCTTGGATAGAGGAAGGGTCACAGAAAGGCATTTGTGGGCAGTAGCTGACCATAATTTAAATGTGTAAGGAAAGAAAGCCCCTGCACCTTCCACAGGCAGACGGAGCAGTTATTTTTAATAAATCTCAGCATTATAGTGGTGACTGCAGCACCCCTTAAGAATGACTTGTTGTGTATGTGGACCACCTTTTCTCAAATATAGCTGGTGCAGGTCAGTTGAGTTTGATCAATGGGACATCAACAGAAATAATTTACAAAATAAGGTGGCCTAGGATTACCTACCCAGCCACATCTCGTGCAGTTTCCTGGATTAATCCTTTGAAAACCAAGTAAAGCATGTGGGAGAGCAAGGAATACAAACAAGTCTTTTCAATTTTTCCATTAACACTTTTTCTTATCAAGCGCAACAAAGATCAAAGGCATCTAGTAAAGCTGTCT
Source organism: Mobula birostris (assembly GCF_030028105.1). Lineage (NCBI taxonomy): Eukaryota > Metazoa > Chordata > Chondrichthyes > Myliobatiformes > Myliobatidae > Mobula > Mobula birostris. Next base: position 9,207,002 of record NC_092393.1, on the reverse strand, counting down.
CCTTACAGCTTGAGGGGCCCAAGTTCAGTCCTGGCCTCTGTTAGCACGACCTCCCTGTGACCACTTGGGTTTCCTCACAGTGTTCCAGATTGCCCCCACGTAAGATCATAAGAAACAGCAGCAGAAGTCTTATGGCCATCTGACCCATCAGGCTTGCTCCACCATTCTGCTGCCTCCCTGAGTAGAGAATTGTACAGACTCACAACCCTCCGGATAAAGTAGTTTCTCATCTCTGTCTTAAATCTATTCACCTAGACCTTGAGGCTTTGTCCCCTGGTTCTAATCTCACTCCAGAACTAGAATCAGAATCAGGTTTAATGTCACCAGCATATGTTGTGAAATGTGCTGTTTTGTGGCAGCAGTACATTGCAATACATAATAACAAGTAACTATAAATTACAATACAGTGCAAAACGAGAGAAAAAAATATTGAGGTAGTGCTCATGGAAATCTGATGGTGGAGGGGAAATGGCTGTTCCTGAAACACTGAGTGCATGTCTTCAGGGTCCTGTACCTGCCCTTTGATGGTAGCAATGAGAAGAGGGCATGTCCTGAATGATGGGGGTCCTTAATGATTGATGCCATCTTTTTGAGGCATCACCTTTTGAAGATGTCCTTGATGTTGGGGAGGTTAGGGCCCATGATGGACCTGGCTGAGGTTACAACTTTCTGCAGCTTTTTCCAATCCTGTGCAGTGGCCCCTCCATACCAGATGGTGATGCAACTAGTACATCTGTAGAAATTTGCGAGTGTTTTTCATAGCATATCAAGTCTCCCCAAACTTTTAATGAAATATAGCCGTTGTCGTGTAATCACAGCAATACGTTGAGCCCAAGATAGCCCTTTAGAGATACTGACACCCAGGAACTTGAAACTGCTTACCCTTTCCACTTCCGATCCCTTGATAGGGAATGGTGTGTGTTCCCTCAACTTTCCTTTCCTGAAATCCACAATCAATTCCTTGGTCTTACTGACGTTGAGTGCCAAAACGTTGTTGTGATACCACTCAACCAGCTGATCTATCTTGCTCCTGTATGCCTCCTTGTCACCATCTAAAATTCTGCCAAGAATAGTTGTGTCGTCAGCAAATTTTTAGATGATGTTTGAGCTGTGCCTAGCCACACAGTCTATGGAAGGGTGCACAGAGAGCAGAGCAGTGGGCTAAGCACACATCCTTGAGGTGCACCAGTGTTGACTGTCAGTGAAGAGATGTTATTCCCGATCTGTAGCAACTGAGATCACCCAGTGAGGAAGTCAAGGATCCAGTTGCACAGAGAACTACAAGGGCTCAAATTTTACAGCTTGTTGATTAGAACTGAGGTTATGATTGTGTAGCTGTAATCAATAAACAGCAGCCTGACGTAGAGATTGCTATTCTCCAGGTGACCCAAGGCCAAGTGGAGAGCCAGTGAGATTGGATCTGCTAAAAAAAACCTGTTATGGCGATAGGCAAATTGCAGTGAGTCCAGGTCCTTGCCCAGGCAGGAGTTTATTTTAGCCATGACCAACCTCGCAAAGCCCTTCATCACAGTAGATGTGAATTCAACCTTGCGATAGTCGTTGAGGTGGCTCACACTGCTCTTCTTGGGCACTGGTATGATTGTCGTCTTTTTGAAGCAGGTGGGAACCTCCGACTGCAGCAGTGAGAAATTGAAGATCTCCTTGAACACTGCCACGAGTTGGCTATCACGTTTTCAGTACCCTACCAGGTAGACCATCAGGGCCTGACACCTTGCAAAGGTTCACCCTCTTGAAAGATGTTCTGATTTCGGCCTTTGAGACAGAGGTCAGCGTAGCCAGATGCTGCAGGGACTCACAGGGGTTTTATTCTCCCTTTCAAAGCATGCCCGAAAGGCATTGAACTCATCTGGGATCACAGACTTCCAGGATCACAGACTTTCACTTAGTAAGAAATAATGGCTAACGTGCATCCAATTCCGTCTCTAAACTCAATCGGAATTGTTTTCTCGCTCTTAAAATAGCCTTCCGCAGATCGTACCTGGACTTCTTGCAAAGTTCTAGGTCACCGGTCTTGAGTGCCACAGATCTAACCTTCAACAGACTACTAATCTTCTGGTTCATCCACTGGTTTTGCTTTGGGTAAGTCCGGTATGTTCTTGCAAGCAAACAGCTGTTGATGAAGTCGGTGACAACTGGCATATTCATTCAAGTTCTAAGATGAATCCCTGAATACTGTCCAGTCCACCAACTCAAGGCAGTTCTGCAAGTGTTCCTCCACCTCCTTTGACCATTCTTTCATCATCCTCATCAGTGATGCTGTGGTGTTTAGTCTCTGCCTATAAGCTGGGACTATACGTACAGCAAGGTGATCAGAACTTCCCAAGTGTGGGCGTGGGATGGCACAGTAAAGTGTTCTTGAAGGTGGTATAACAGTAGTCAAGTGCATTGGCACCTCTGGTTCCGTAAGTGATATACTGATTTAAAGTTCAAAGTAAATTTAGTGTTAAGTACATACAGTACCTGTCACTATATACAACCCTGAGATTCATTTTCTTGCAGCCATCTCAATAAATCCATAATAGAATAACAACCAGAACAGAATCTAGTCAATCTATTGAAAATCTAATCAAGAAGAAAAGCTTACGAAAGGAAGGATGTGGAAGCCACAGAAAGGGTGCAGAGGAGATTTACATGGATGTTGCCTGGATTGGGGAGCATGCCTGATGAGAATAGGTTGAGTGAACTCTGCCTTTTCTCCTTGGAGCATTGGAGAGGCATTGATTGTCTGGATAGTCAGAGGCTTTTTCCCAGGGCTGAAATGGCTAGCATGAGAGGGCAGAGTTTTAAGATGCTTGGAAGTGGGTACAGAGGACATGTCAGGGGTAAGTGTTTTTTTTTTTACATAGAGAGTGGTGAGTGCGTGGAATAGGCTGCCAGCGGCAGTGGTGGAGGCGGATATGATAGGGTCTTCTAAGAGACTCCCGGACAGGTATATGAAGCTCAGAAAAATAGAGGGCTACGGGTAACCCGAGGTAATTTCTAAGGTAAGGACATGTTCAGCATAGCTTTGTGGGCCGAAGGGCCTGTATTGCGCTGTAGGTTTTCTATGTTTCTATGAAAGGTTCAGAAAACTAGGTAATGACAGAAATCTAGAAGATTATAGTGCTAGCAGGAAGGAGAGAAATTAGGAAGAATGAAATTAGAACAGCCAGAAGGGACCATGAGAAGGCCTTGGCGAGCAGGATTAAGGAAAACCCCAAGGCATTGTGAAGAGCAAGAGGGCAAGACGTGAGAGAATAGGACCAATCAAGTGTGACAGTGGAAAAGTGTGTATGGAACCAGAGGAGATAGCAGAGGTACTTAATGAATACTTTGCATCAGTTGTCGTGTCTCTCCCTCGAGGTCGAGGATGATGGTCTTCATTCCATTGATCTATGTTTGGGCTCTCAAGTGGTTTATGAGTCCAAACTTGACTGGCCCACAGAGTGAAGATGCCTCTCTGTGTATTTGTTTAACGTGTACTTGATATTGCACTCCAAGAAGCATACGATACTTCACAAATCAACCAACTGATTCCAATGGCATGGAAACCACAACGATTGGAGCTGATGGATTTGTTGCAGCCTTCATCCGCCTTCACAGCCGTTGAATTCGAAGTAACTTCATCCGCCTGTTCCACCGTTGAGGTCTTGGTTGGGTTGTTCTTTGTCAGGGACCTCACCCTCAACCTTACCGCCATGGGTGACCCTACCAGGAGCATAGCTCCAGACGGCTTCGCTCTCGGGATATCAGGGTCACACAAGCTTCTCCACTGCAACAAGGTGACAATCCACGGAGAAGTTTGGATCAGTATTCACTAAGGAAAAGGATTCAGTCAAGATTCACAACGAATAGCACACATGACTTGTGGCGAGGGCTGCATACCATCGCAGACTTCAAAGCCAAACGTAGTAGTGCCGCCAACATAGCAGCCTCTCTCCCAGATGAGCTCAAAACGCTTTTATGCTAGGTTCGATGTGCTAACTCTGAGACTCCGAGGAAAGCTACCGCTACAACCTGCAACCTGGTCATCTCTGAGGCTGAGGTATGCAGATGTTTCCAATGAGCGGACAGTCACAAGGCTGTGGGACTGGACAGCATCCCAGGTCGAGTACTTATGATGTGCGCAACACAACTGGCAGGTGGGTTTAGAGACATTTGTAATCTCTCCCTCTCCCAGTGCAGAGTGCCCTCCTGCTTCAAATTATCCACCATTGTCCCTGTACCAAAACAGACTTGATCTGTACATATCAGCTGTGTGTTGAAAAAGGCATAACAGCGCCTCTTTCATCTCAGGCAGTTGAGGAAGTTTGGTGTGGACACCCAAATCCAAAGAACTTTCTACAGGGGCACAATTGAGAGCATCCTGACTGGCTACATCACTGCTTGGTATGGGAACTGTACCTCCCTCAATCGCAGGACTCTGCAGAGTGTGATGCAGATAGCCCAGCGCATCTGTAGTCATGAACTTCCCACCATTCAGGACATTTACAAGGTCATGTGTGTAAAAAGGGCCCATAGGATCTTTGAGGACCCAAGCCATCCCAACCACAATCTTTTCCAGCTGCTACCATCCGGGAAATTGTACCGCAGCATAAAAGCCAGGACCAACATGCTTCGTGAACTCACGCTGATTTGAGTGCACTCCAAGTTTGCGGATGACACGAAGCTGGGCGGCAGTGTTAGCTGTGAGGAGGATGCTAAGAGGATGCAGGGTGGCTTGGAGAGGTTAGGTGAGTGGGCAAATTCATGGCAGATGCAATTTAATGTGGATAAATGTGAAGTTATCCACTTTGGTGGCAAAAATAGGAAAACAGATTATTAACTGAATGGTGGCCGATTAGGAAAAGGGGAGGTGCAATGAGACCTGGGTGTCATTATACACCAGTCATTGAAAGTGGGCATGCAGGTACAGCAGGCGGTGAAAAAGGCAAATGGTATGCTGGCATTTATAGCGAGAGGATTCGAGTACAGGAGCAGGGAGGTACTACTGCAGTTGTACAAGGCCTTGGTGAGACCACACCTGGAGTATTGTGTGCAGTTTTGGTCCCCTAATCTGAGGAAAGACATCCTTGCCATAGAGGGAGTACAAAGAAGGTTCACCAGATTGATTCCTGGGATGGCAGGACTTTCATATGAAGAAAGACTGGATGAACTGGGCTTGTACTCGTTGGAATTTAGAAGATTGAGGGGGGATCTGATTGAAACGTATAAAATCCTAAAGCGATTCGACAGGCTAAATGCAGGAAGATTGTTCCCGATGTTGGGGAAGTCCAGAACGAGGGGTCACAGTTTGAGGATAAAGGGGAAGCCTTTTAGGACCGAGATTAGGAAAAACTTCTTCACACAGAGTGGTGAATCTGTGGAATTCTCTGCCACAGGAAACAGTTGAGGCCAGTTCATTGGCTATATTTAAGAGGGAGTTAGATATGGCCCTTGTGGCTACGGGGATCAGGGGGTATGGAGGGAAGGCTGGTGCAGGGTTCTGAGTTGGATGATCAGCCATGATCATAATAAATGGCGGTGCAGGCTCGAAGGGCCGAATGGCCTACTCCTGCACCTATTTTCTATGTTTCTATATTATATTGAATGTTCTATTTATTATAAATTACTATGATTGCACATTGCACATTTTGATGTAGACGCAATGTAAAAATGTTTACTCCTCATGTACATGAAGGATGTAAGAAATAAAGTCAATTCAATTCTTGGCGATTGTAGGGATGACTTACAGCGAATTGAAAAGCTTGAGCATATAGACGTTAAGAGGATATGCTGGAGCTTTTGGAAAGCACCAAGTTGGATAAGTCTCCGGGACCGGATGAGATGTACTCCAGGCTACTGCGGGAGGCGAGGGAGAAGATTGCTGAGCCTCTGGCAATGATCTTTGCATCATCAGTGGGGACCGGAGAGGTTCCGAGGGATTGGAGGGTTGCAGATGTTGCTCCCTTATTCAAGAAAGGGAGTAGATATAGCCCAGGAAATTATAGACCAGTGAGTCTTACTTCAGTGGTTGGTAAGTTGATGGAAAAGAACCTGAGAGGCAGGATTTATGAACATTTGGAGAGGCATAATATGATTAGGAATAGTCAGCATGGCTTTGTCAAAGGCAGGTCGTGCCTTACGAGCCTGAATGAATTTTTTGAGGATGTGACTAAACATATTGATGAAGGTAGATGTAGTGTATATGGATTTCAGCAAGGCATTTCATAAGGTACCCCATGCCAGGCTTAGTGAGAAAGTAAGGAGGCATGGGATCCAAGGGCACCTTGCTTTGTGGATCCAGAGCTGGCTTCCCCACAGAAGGCAACAAGTGCTTATAGATGGGTCATATTCTGCATGGAGGTCGTTCTAAAGTGGTGTGCCTCAGGGATCTGTTCTGGGTCCCCTTCTCTTTGTGATTTTTATAAATGACCTGGATGAGGAAGTGGAGGGATGGGTTAGTAGATTTGCTGATGACACAAAGGTTGGGGGTGCTGTTGATAGTCTGGAAGGTTGTCAGAGGTTACAACAGGACATTGATAGGATGCAGAACTGGGCTGAGAAGTGGCAGATGGAGTTCAACCCAGATAAGTGTGAGGTAGTTAATTTTGGTAGGTCAAATGTAATGGCAGAATATGGTATTAATGGTAAGACTCTTGGCGGTGTGGAGGATCAGAGGGATCTTGGGGTTCGAGTCCATAGGACACTCAAAGCTGCTGCACAGGTTGACTCTGTGGTTAAGAAGGCACAGGGAGCATTGGCCTTCATCAACCGTGGGATTGAGTTCAAAAGTCGAGAGGTAATGTTACAGCTATACAGGACCCTGGTCAGACCCCACTTGGAGTACTGTACTCAGTTCTGGTCACCTCACGATAGGAAGGATGTGGAAACTGTAGAAAGGGTGCAGAGGAAATTTACAAGGATATTGCCTGGATTGGGGAGCATGCCTTAAGCGAATAGGTTGAGTGAACTCTGCCTTTTCTCCTTGGAGAGTCGGAGGATGAGAGGTGACCTGATAGAGGTGTATAAGATGATGAGAGGCATTGACCGTGTGGATAATCAGAGGTTTTTCCCAGGGCTGAAATGGCTAACACGAGAGGGCACAGTTTTAAGGTGCTTGGAAGAAGGTACAGAGGAGACGTCAGGGCTAAGTTTTTTTACGCAGGGAGTGGTGAGTGCGTGGAATGGGCTGCCGGCAACGGTGGTGGTGGAGGTGGAGGTGGATACGGTAGGGTCTTTTAAGAGACTCCTGGATAGGTACATGGAGTTTAGAAAAATATAGGGCTATGGTAACCCGAGGTAATTACTAAGGTAAGTACATGTTCAGCACAGCATTGTGGGCCGAAGGGCCTGTATTGTGCTGTAGGCTTTCTATGTTTCTCGAATCAATGAAAGACCACAACAACTTGGGCATTCAAGCAGTGTGCAAAAGACTACAAACTGTAGAAGTATAAAAAGAAAGAAAGAATAAATAAATATCAAGAATATGAGATGAAGAGTCTTTGAAAATGAGTCCATAGGTTGTGGGAACATTTCAATGATGGCTCGGTGGGTTAAAATGCCCATTTCTGTGCAGAACAAACCTACAAATCCCCAAAAATGGTCGACTGACAATTCAGAAAACAAAGATACTTCTCACTTTCCAACTGGCCTTGAGACTCAAGCTTTGAGGTATTAAGTGGCCAATGACAGTGGGCACAGGGATGTGGTTACTGCAAGCAGCAAGTCAGCGTGATGACATCTCCTATAGTTGAAGAATAAACATGAATTTACAATGGGACTATAACACAAGGGAATCTACCTCCTGCCACTTGGTGTTTATGGAGTTCAAATGAACTTATTCTGTATGTACTCCATCAACATATAATTCTGTAATTTGGTTTTCTTTTTCTCTTTATTATTACGTATTGCATTGTCCTGCTCCCACAAAGTTAACAATTTCACAACATATGCCAGTGGTATTAAACCTGATTCTGATTCTCATAGCTGAGTTGGTGTTAATTTTAGATGGACAGCTGGAATGATCTCTGCTCCTGTACATACATACACACGCACACAGACTGATATCCCAAATACAAACCATGTTTCGATGGTTCAAAAATATGAATATTTTGGAATATTCATATTGTTGAAGCATTATGAATACTGGCCACTCAGCAGCACAAACCTGTTCTGCACAATATACACAGTGAATGGTACAGATTTAGTGTGCACTTACTATCTCAAACTCTGTGACGCAACTGACACACCATTATATCAACCACTGCTGTTAGTTGGGTGAGGGAGGTTTGATTAGAGATCACTCTTGTGAGCTGCCTGGGTAAACAGAACCCACGAGTGCCACAAATACGGAATTCACTGACCTCTCCTCTCCGTGCTCTTCAGTCTGCGCTTCATTGCTCTCCGCAGGCACTCCTTCACTTGCGACGAGAGCTCGGCGGCAGCCCGGCTCGCACGGGCCAGCTTGAAATCAAAGTCGGACTTGAACCGTGGGACGTCAGGGACCTGTGAAACATTGCTGAAGCAGAGGGAGTCCTGGCAGGAAACAGAAGAAAAAGAGCTTATGTTTCCATTTGAATATCGAACAATGAATTTAAAATTTAATCATTGTTCTACCACAGCAACAATGTTGTATACAGTAAGATTCCACAAAAAGCTATGAAATAATTAAATAATTTGTTTCTTGGGGTTAGTTAAGTGGCTGTCATCATTCATCCTTTTCACCTTTATCTCTACCTTCCAAAAGTGCTGAAGGATCATTTACATCCACTGAGAGGGGATAAAGAGCCTTTGATCCCTGTTTCACCCAAACTATGAAAGCCTTGACAATGCTGCACTTTCTCAGTACAGCACTGGACTGTCATACTGCATGTGAGCTCGTGGTTTGGGAAGAGACTCAGTGAGTTACACCAACTGAGCTGCAGCCACAAATGAGGTGTCACAATTTTCACAACTTGTACAATAGTCCGAGGGGTGCAAAGGGTTGTCACTCTGCCGTATGTTCTCAGATCAATGGTCCCTTCAGACCTCCTAGCCCTTTCCACCAGTTACTTGGAATGGAAACAGAGGAATGACCCTAGGTATATCAGCAAAGGTCTCAGTACACAAGGATTGCTTCCCAAAGCAAGCAGTAATCACTAATTTGCGGTTCCACATTAGGGCGACACATGGGGCATTTGTGGGGCACTGAATTACAAAAGGGCATTATAATGTTGTCACAAAGGTGAATAAGACTGACAAGAGAAAGAATCTGAAGAAGCAGCAAAGGATGACAGAAGAATGAAAATTATAAAATGAAGATAAAATAGCAAGAAGGGAAATTGAAGATTGTAAGATTGTAGCAAAAACTAGGAGTGGGTTGACTAGAAGGATTACTTGAGAAATTATAACAGAGAAGAGAGAAATGGTTGAGGCATTAAATAAATGTTTTGACAGTGACCAGCAACATTTCCATAAGGTACGGAGCCAAGACCATGTCCCTCAGCTGTTCCTAAATATCAGACATTTAGAAACTGGGCAACAGAAATTAGTAGAATCAAAGGTGCTACTCGAGATTCTTAAAAAGCTGGTTATGGATATAGCAAATGCCAAACATAACACAGAGATAAACCCTGCAGAATAAAAGACAGTAAACACCATCCCTATTGAAGCAAGGACAAAGAGAGAAAAAAGAAAAATCTGCCATTGAACTGTTACAGCATAGACTAGCTTATTCATTCTCGGCTGGCTTCAAATAGAGTTGATCCTGTTAGTTGTGTTGTCCTCTTCCTTCATCTCAGTCTATCAAATAATTTGTTCCCTCTGACTCCCACTTGAAAACACCGACTGATTTTATTCCACCACATTTACAGGCAGCCAATCACAAAATGCAGCACCACCAAGTAAAATAAAACCCTTGAAGCATCTGATTCTGGGACCAGCTTCACTCTGGAGCAAACTCAATGGGCTAAATGGCCAAATTCAGTTCCTATGTTTTATGGACTTATCCAATCCTGTGTGCTGCAAGCAGAACAACTCCAGCTTCTTCAGCTAAATCTCATAGCTGAAACCCTCCACCCCAGTAAGTGACAATCTGCAACCTCTAACAGCGTCCCTGAACACTCTCCCTGAAGTAAACTGACCAGGCTTGGACACAGTTCCCCTCTTGTGGACCAACCCAGTGTTACATGCAGATCAACACCACTTGGAAAATGGTTATAAACACAAGAAAGTCTGCAGATAATGGAAATCCAAAGCAACACCTGCAAAATGCTGGAGGAATTCAGCAGGTCAGGTAGCATCTATGGAACTGAATAAACAGTTAATGTTTCAGGCAGAGACCCTTCTAAATGAACAAGAAGTCTCAACCCAAAGCGTCAACTGTTTATTCTTTTTCACAGAAACTGCCTGCCCTGCTGAGTTGCTCCAGCATTTTGTTATTGTTGCAAATGAATAAACAGCTGATGTTTTGGGCCAAGACCATTTTTATTTTGGAAAGTGGCCACATGCACCAAGGCACAGTGGAAAACTTCTTTTGTATGTCATCCAGAAAGACTGTTTCATCACATCAGTACATCAAGGTAGTACAAAGGGAAAAACAATAACAGAATGCAGAATAAAGTGTTACAGATACAGAGAAAGTGCAGTGAAGGCAGACTATAGGGTACAAGGTCAAAACTATATAGATTGTGAGCTCGAGTCCATTCTATCATACAAGAAATCTTTTCATTAATACCACAACAGTGAGATAAAACTGTCCTTGAGCCTGGTGGCTCATAATTTCAGGCTTTTTCACTCTCTTCCTGATGGAAGGGGGAAGGAGAGAGAATGTCCAGGATGGGTGGGGTCTTGGATTCTATTGGCTACTTTCCTGAGGCAGCAAACCATTCGAGTCCATGGAGGGAGGTTGGTTTCCGTGATATGCTGAGCTCCTTTCCTACTCTATGCATGTCTATAAATCCCAGATTCCCATTTGCTTTACAGTTGTTACTCGGTCAAAATCATCTCACATTCTCTCAATCAAATTGCATCACTTCAACAGACACATAGGGCTATGTGTAATTACCCTAGGTAATTTCTAAAGTAAGTACATGTTCGGCACAGCATTGTGAGCTGAACGGCCTGTATTATGCTGTAGGTTTTCTACGTTTCTATGTTCTATGTACATCTCTACTGAAATTTGATTAATCATCTGCCCACAAAACAAGCCCTTCTGTGTTATCCGACAATCCTCCTCACTGTTAACTATACTTCCAGGCTTTTCAAATCTGCAAACTGAAAAGCCCCACGCACCGATTAATGAATAACCAAATGAAAAATATTGTGGTCCCAACTCTGACCCTGGGGCTTGTCTCAAGGACCAATATACCAGTAAAAACAATCAACAAAAGCAATATGGTGTGCAGGATCACCTGTGGAGGAGCAACACGAACTATGTCAGACAGACAGGACGTAACCTCTCAACTCATTTACGGGAACACAAACTGGCAGTATGGAGACATGATCCACTGTCGCTGATCTCAGTGCATGAAGACTAAGAAGGACACTACCATAACTCCGACACTGTGGAGGTTTTGGCACAGGCAAACATGAAGCAGGTACGAGAACTTTTCGAAGTGTGGTTCTCTTCTGATAACTTTGAAAACAAACATATTGAAATAGATGCCATCTACAAACCCCTAAGGTTAAAGAAACGCCAGCCAATGGAATTCAAAGGTCAACTGAAGGAGTAACTAATCAGGAGCAATCGAACAGGGGGCTATATTAACAGGAACACTCCTAGAGAGAAACACAAACAACTGCAGATGTTACCTCAACTGGTGATAAAACGTCTGCAAGATAATTGCCAAGCTCAGTGAAAAGCACAAACAAAAAGTATCATTGGATCCGGGAATCACCTGGGGAGATCAGTGGATGAGATCAAGGATCAGCTGGGAACTGGCTCAATTGCAGAGCAGTCTCAGTGAGGCTCCCATTTCTATATTTTCAATGTCAATTAAATGGCTTTACTTACCATATAACATAGCCCTTCTTGCACTGAGTGGCACAGTAGCATAATGTTAGCAATACTTTACAGTACAGGAGACCTGGGTTCAATTCCCAACGCTGCATGTAAAGAGCTTGTATATTTTCCTCGTGACCACGTGGGTTTCCTCTGAGTGCTTCAGTTTCCTCCCACAGTCCAAAGACATACGATTGCAGGTTAATAGGTAATTGTAAATTGTCCCATGATTAGGGTATAGTTAAATCACAAGACCACATGAGAAAGGAGCAGAAGTCGGCCATTCGGCCCATCGAGTCTGCTTCGCCATTTTATCATGAGCTGGGTATTACTGGGTCAGTAGGGCCTATTCCTCACCGTATCTCAATAAATAAATTGTGATTTAAAAGACCAAATTGTTAAATACACCAAAAATATCTAAAATTACGCTGCAGTGAATGAAGACAGAAACACAAAAGGCTGCAGATGTTGGAATCTGGAGCAAAAAACAAGAAGCTGGAGGAGGTCAGCAGGTCAGACTGAATTTATTGGAGGGAGATGAACAGTGGAGGTGCTCTATGTCGAGACCCATTACCTGGACTGAAAGATAAATGGGGTAGCCCAGCCCTCTTTATATTGGCTATCTCTCCTCTTATCCTTCTGTCCACCTGCAGGGTCTCAACCCGAAATGACAGCTGTCCATATCCCTCTACAGATGCTGCCTGACCGCTGAGTTCTTCCAACACCTTGTTTGTGCTGCAAAAAATTAAATTTGAAACTGCGAGTTTGCTGATGAACTAATAATTTTACCTGCACTAACTTGAAGTTATCACTCTTGTTGGCCAAGATTTCCAGCTGGAGTTTCTTCTCTCGGAGCTCCATACACTTCTGTTCTAGTTGGGCCCTGGTGGCTTTGACCTCCGTCAAGGCTGCCTGTTGCTCCCTCCCAATTATCGCAATCACCACTCTCAGGGCCTCATCAAGGGATTCTGTCATCGCAGAGAAATGGTTGGTGATCTCCATTTCCACTTTCTGAGAGGTTCGCTGAAGAGAGACAAGAGAATTTTCGGTTGAGGAATGGGACAGAGGAAAGCAGCAGGACTGGAAGCCTGTTCACATTTCAGATGTTATATACAGTTCATCTACTAACTTCATGAGAGGACAACCCTCTTGGTGACTTCCATCATCTCTGATCTTTTAAATCTTTTTCTTTTGGGAGAGGGAATCACAAACTAAAAGGTATAGGTTTAAATGAGAGGGGAAAGATTTAAAAGAGACCTGAGGGGAAACTTCTTCACATATAAAGTGGTGCGTATATGGAACAAGTTGCCCGAGGAAGTCGGTGAGGCAGGTACAACAACAACATTTTAAAGACAGTTGGACAGATACATGTATAGGAAAGGTTGATTGGGAATATGGATCAAATGCATGCAAGTGGAACTAGCTGTGAAGGGCAGCTTGTTCAGCACGGCACAAAATCATAGTCATATATAGAATACAGGTGACCCAGGTTCAATTCTCACTGCTGCCTATAAAGAGTTTGTACATTCTCTCCATGACTGCATGGGTTTCCTCCAGATGCTCTGGTTTCTTCTCACAATCCAAAGACCAAATAAGAGAAGATCTGCAGATGCTGGAAATCCGAGCAACACACACAAAAAGCTGGAGGAACTCAGCAAGCCAGGCAGTATCTATGGGAAAAAATACAGTTGACGTTTTGGCCGAAACCCTTCGGCAGGATTGGAGAAATAAACTGAGGGGTAGATTTGAGAGGTGGGGGAGGGGAGAGAGAAACACCAGGCAATAGGTGAAACTTGGAGGGGGAGGGATGAAGCAAAAAACTAGGAATTTAAATGGTGAAAGAGACAGAAGGCCATGGAAGAAAGAAAGAAGGGGGGAGAGGAGCACCGGAGGGAGGCAATGGGCAGTTTGGAGGCTACCCCAACAGAATATCAGAATATAAGGTGTTGTTCCTCCAACCTAAATGTGGCCTTATCCTGACAGAGGAGGAAGCCATGGATAGTCATATCGGAATGGGAATGGGAATGGGAAGTGGAACTAAAATGGGTGGCCACTGGCAACTTGTTCCATATACACACCACAGTTCTGGCAGACAGAACGTAGATGCTCGGCGAAGCGGTCTCCCAATCTACGTCGGGTCTCATTGATATACAAGAGGCCACACTGGGAGCCAAATCCAAAGACCTTCTGGTTGGCAGATTAATTGGTCATTGTAAATTGTCCCATAATTAGTCTAGGATTAAATTGCTGGACGATGCGACTCACAAGGGCCGGAAGAGCCTATTCCGCAATATATCTCAATAAACAAACATAGATGAGATGGGCCGAAGGACCTGTTTCCTGTGCTGTATTACATGCACCAAGATGACCTCCCACTCACCCACTGTCACCTCCAAGTGCCAGGAATGAAGGGAAAGGAGTCCGATGCACATTTGCAGCTCTAGCTATTAGTGAATAAATACTTGATGGGAGATAGAGATACATAACTAATGCTGAATGGATGGAAACTACTTTAGTCACAGAGCCATAGAGGCCCTTCAGCCCAACTCATCCATGCTGACTGTTTTGCCCAGTGTTTCTTTCCCATCTGCCCATGTTAAACTCAGAGTTCTCAAAACTTCTCCTATCCATGTTCTTATCTCAACAGCTTTTAAAATGTCACTGAAGTGCCCAGCTCAACCACTATTTCTGGCACCTCATTCCACATACCCACCTCACTTTGTCTGATGCTGCTGCCCCATTTTCATGAAATAGCCTGGCTCTGATTACTTTCTGAGATGAACTGAAATTTTTCACTTATTACAAAAGGAGAGAGAGGAAAGCAGAGGTCAATACCACCTGCTGACAGAGAACTGCAGGAAGGAAGGAAGAGAAGGCCCTTTCAATTCCAAATGGGAATTAAGCAGCAGACCCACGAGTCAGTCTTCATCAGTGGAATCGAGGTAAAGAAGGTCAGTAGCTTTAAATTCCATGGTATTAACTTGTCAGAAGATCTGTCCTGGGACCAGCACAAAAGAGCCATCAACAGCGCCTCGATTCAGCATGTCAACGAAACCTTTGACAAATTACTATAGATGCACTGTGAAGAGTTTGTTAACTAGTTGCATCACAGCCTAGTACGGAAACACCACCACCCAGGAATGGAAAAGTGATGGAAATAACAGTCCCTCAGAGACAAAGCCATCCCCATCACTGAGTACATTTACATGGGAGCACTGCCACAAGAAAGCAGCATCAATCATCAAAGACCCCCTACCAGGCTCTGTCCTATTGTCAATAATGCCAATGGGCAGGAGGTACAGAAGCCTTAAGTCCCACACCAACAAATTAAGGAACAGTTATTACCCTACAACCACTAGGCTCCTAAACCAGAGTGGATAACTGCATTTACCATTACTCTAAACTTCTATGAACTACAATATACAGACGCACTTTCAAGGACTTTTACAACTCATGTTCTCCCCATTATTTTTATTGCAAAGTTTGCTTTCTTTTGCTGTTAGCTGTTTATGTAAAGTTTTCTGTAAAATTCCATTGTGTTTCTTTTTTCCAGTAAATATGTTCAAGAAAATTAATCTCAAGGTAGAGTGCAAGGTACTATATACATACTTTGATAATAAATTTACCTTGAACATTGACCCAAGGTGTCTAACTCACCACAATAGAGTCCATATTTTGCTGAAGTGATCCAATCTCAAGCAATGTCTCCTGCAGCTGTTTTCCCATTTCCAAGTCAGTCTTCTGAAGTTCCTTCTGCAAAATGAGAAAGTAAATAGTGACAATGGAGAAGCAGGAAATGTCCTCAGTGGAGTCACAGCAGGAGGCAGAGGGAGGGTCTGGGACCAAAAGTCTAATCATATCTCAGTGCTTGATACAGCTCAGTAGCTAACTTCATGAGGAGGCCACGTTACAAATAACCTGCCCTTTCTTTCCAATATTTTTATTAATTTATATATAAGAATACAGAGTACAGGAAAAAAATATGTCAATACATTAAACTAAATCGCATATAAAGACTACTTACCCTATATACGTACAAATTAATTAGTTCGTACATTGAAAAATAATAATTTTTTTATATAAAAAAATCTAACCCACTATCAAGACCGAACCTGATTAATAGAAAAAAAAGATTGTTAGTCATCATTTGTGCTTTAACAGCAAATCAAAGGTTTTGAAAATAATTCAGAAATCCCCACAATATTTGAAAGTCTTGATTAGATTCGAAGACTGAACATCGAATCTTCTCTAAATTTAAACATGACATCACATCACATAACCATAGGGCACGAATAGGAGGGGCCACATCTTTCCATTTAAGCAAAAGCATCCTTCTGGCCATAAGAGACATAAAAGCCAAAATGTGCAAATCAGATGGCTCCAAAATAATATCCTTTCCTCCAACAATACCAAATAAAGCAGTCAAAGGATTAGGCTTGAAATTTACTTTAAAAAGTATCGAAAAAGTTTGAAATACTTCTTTCCAATATTTTCCAAGACTCAGACATGTCCAAAACATATGAATGAGTGAAGATTCTCCATTATTACATTTATCACAATACGGAGATATATCTAAATAAAAACGAGACAACTTATCCTTAGTCATATGGGCCCTATGGACCACTTTAAATTGTAGGAGAGAGTGGTGGGCACATAACGATGAAGTGTTGACCAATTTAAAAATTTGATTCCAAGTTTCCTCAGAAATTGAAGTCTGTAAATCTTGTTCCCAAAGATTTTTAATTTTATCTAAAGGAACACTTCTCATTCCCAACAGCATATTATAAATATTAGATATAGATCCATTATAAAAAGATTTCAGATTAAAGATTACATCTAGTAGATTCTTATCAGGACTTTTAGGAGATGTACTTATTTGAGACTGTAAAAAATCTCTTATTTGTAGATATCGAAAAAATGAGTTTTGTTTAAACTATATTTAGTTGACAATTGTTCAAAACGAAAAAAGACTTTCCTCTACAAACAAGTCCTGAAAACGTTTAATACCTAATCTATCCCATTCTTTAAAAGCCACATCAATCATAGAGGGTTTAAAAAATAATTAGAGAAAATGGGACTCGAAAGAGAAATTCTCAGCAAGCCAAAATATTTTCGGAATTGTATCCAAATCCTCATTGTGTGTTTAACTACTAGACTATCAGTTAAACTACTCAAAGACAAAGGAAGTGAGGATCCAAGAAGAGAAATAACATTGAATTTATTAACAGAATTAGCTTCTAAAAATAACCCACATCGGGCAATCCTCACGATTTATATAATATAACCAAAACGTAAGATTTCTTATATTAACTGCCCAATACTAAAATCTAAAGTTTGGTAAGGGTAATCCCCCATTCTTTTTATCTTCGTGAAGATGAATTTTATTTAATCTAGAACGCTTATTCTTCCATATATAAGATATAATAGTCAAGAGAATCAAATAAGGATTTAGGAAAGAAAACCAGCAATGCTGCCCTTTCTGTCTCGAGGATTGATCAGAGAACATTTGGAGTATTATCAGCAATTTTGGTCCCATATCTAAGAAAGAATTTGCTGGCATTCGAGAGGATCCAGAGGAGGTTTACAAGGATGACCCCCGACATGAAAGGGTATATATATGAGGTGCATAGGATGGCTCTGAGCCTGTACATGCTGGAGTTTAGAAGAATGAGGGAGAATCTCATTGAAACATACTGAATATTGTAAAAGCCTAGATAAAGTGGATATGGAGAAGATGTTTCCATTAAATGGAGAGTCCAGGACCAGAGAGCACAGCCTCAGAACAGAAGAAATCCGTTTAGAACAGCAATGAGGAGGAATTTCTTCAGCCAGTGGGTGGTGAATCTGTGTAATTCATTGCCACAGACATCTGTCAAGGCCAGGTCATTGGGTATATTTAAAGTGGAGGCTGATAGTAAAATGTTAAGGGTAAAAGGCAGGAAAATGAGGTTGCGAGGAAAAATATCTCAGCTGTAATTGAATGGCAGAGTAACTCGATGGGCCAAATGGTCAGATTCTGCTCCTGTCTTATGGTCTTACTGTCCAACATCCAAATGACCTTCCTCTCAACCCAAGGTAAACCCTGCCATCAGCATCTCGCCTTCTCTCAGGCAACCTACACCCCCCACCCCCACGGTCCGAAACACCTGTCTCTACCACCTTACCGACCCATGTCTCACCACCCAGATGACAGCCAGCTCACTCCCTGGCAAACCCCTCTCGACCTACATCATTCTGTCACCAAGGGAACTCCCAGCATTGCAATATAAACTCCTGCAATGACACCTCCCCCCACTCTCTAATCAACCTCAGGCAATCTCTGCCCCCTCGTACCCCAGACACCCTACATTCCCTCAACCCCTTGCCAAACAGCACTCCTCCCAAGTGACTCCTTCCTTTTCAGTCCCAGCGCCATCCCCCCCCCGTGACCTCTCACTTCTTCGTGCCCAGGTGACCCATGTAGCCCTTCCTGATTTGAGACATGGCCAATACACACAAGGGACATCATACCCCTCACTATAGGGTGATCCCATCCCATCCCGAACCTCAGCCCCTCTCTACTAGGTGACCCCTACCTCCTCAGATGGCCTCTCAAACCACCCAGGTGACACCTTTACACTCCCACCCCAGTAACCCCTTCACCACCTCCACAAGAAACAGCTGTCCCCTCACCCCTAAGTGATCCCACTCTCCTAGTCAAAACCCCTGACCTTTAGAGAGATTACGCTGCTCTTTCACCCGCCCCAGGGCATCCCCTTTCCAGTGATCCTCACCCCAAGTGAACCCAGGTGATCCCTTCACTCCCAGTTGACACCTGACTCCCCGGTGACCCCGAACCTCTTGCACGGTGACCCTTAACCCCCCAGGTGACCTCTGCCTTCCTCGCCCCACAGCTGAGCCTTGCCTCTCACCCTCCGGCTGTCGGCCTCCTGGTCCAGCGATACCACCTGATGTTCCCGGTGCTCGGCGGCCAGGCACAGGCCGCAGATGAAAGTGCGGTCGGTCCGGCAGAAGAGCTCCAGGTGCTTGCGGTGCGGCGCGCACTTGCGGCGGCCCACGTCGGCGGCGGGCGGCGCCAGCGGGTGGTCGCGGAAGGCGGCGCTGAGCCGGTGCGGCCGCAGGTGCCGCTCGCAATACGAGGCCAGGCAGAGGAGGCAGGAGCGGGCGGCGGGCAGCCGGGCTGCCGGACACACGTCGCAGGGTGTCACTCCAGCTCCGGCCTCCCCCTCCTCGTCAGCCTCGGCCTCGGCCTCGGCCTCGGCCACCAGCTCCTCCGCGATGCCGCCCAGTATCGGGTTCGGCCGCAGCGCCGGCCTCGGACTGAAGCTCTGGCGACAGTGAGGGCAGCTGTAGCCCCCGCCGGCCGCTGGCTGCTCCCACAGCCGCTCGATGCAGGCCAGGCAGAAGCTGTGGCCGCACGGCAGGGTGGCCGGCTGTCGGAACACTTCCAGGCAGATGGGACACAGCAGCCGGTCAGCCGACACCCGCACCCGGGCAAGGGCCGAGCTGCTGCCCTCTCCTTCGGCCATGGCCATTGTTGCAGCTTGGCTGTCCCCCGCTGCCGGGTTTTCTTAAGAGACGTAGACTGTCGGGGCGGATCGGCGAAGAAACCCTCCCACTGACCGCGACCGACCCTGCTGTTTTCCGCCCGTGACGGGGCCTTTCCCTGTGCAGAGCCAAGTAGGGAAACCCTGGACAAGCAAGGAGCGGGACCTCCGCTCAGGGCCAAGGCTGGAAACCCTCTTCTCTTCCCCGGGGCAATGCATGGGCCAGGACACCAGTCAGAGGTTCCCACCCCCGAACGAACAAGCGCAGGGTTGCCGCTCCCTGTAATACTGTATTGATGGGGCTCGGACACCGCTGTTGATTGAACAACCACGTTTATTCACCAGGCTTCCATTTTCACTTCCCCTCGTCCTGACGCTACCAATACACTGTGAATTACCAGAACAAGGCCTCTAGGTACGCCCTTCTTACAATGCAACATCCATGACATAAACTAAAAAAACCTTACCTTCTTGTACTGTATTCTGCTTTGTAGCTTACAATACTAACAGCAGTGTATTTCCTTTTACTAACATAGACTAATAAACCTTTTATTTCACACCTTGGAACTTATGACATGTGTGACTTTGCCTCAAACTGTGTGAGACTGTATGAATGTCTAGTCTCTATATCTAGCTGGAAGTTTGACTTGTCTCCCAGAGACAATGGAGGGCGATGTGGGAAGGAAGGGTTAGGTTGATCTTGGAGTTGGTTAAAAGCTCAGCACAACATCATGAGCCAAAGAGACTGTGCTGTGCTGTTTTATATAAGGGAGTGTATACAGTCAATAAATAGCAAGACCCTCAAACAACGTCGGTGTACCAAGGGATCTTGTGGTTCAAGCAAACAGCTTCCTGAAAAGTGGCCATGCAAGTAGATAAGGTTGTAAAGAAGCTTACATTCAGTGGCCACTATATTAGATGCCTTCTGTATGTTGTTGGTCTTCTGCTGTAAACCCCAATCACTTCAAGGTACGATATGCTGTGTGTTCAGAGTTGCTCTTCTGTACATTGCTGTTGTAATGTGTGGTTATATGAGTCATTGTTGTCTTCTATCAGCTTAAACCAGTCTGGCCATTCTCCTGTGACCTTTCTCATTAACAAGGCTTTTATGCCCACAGAACTAACACTTACTGGATGTTTAATTGGATGAATAAGGAACCTTGGTTCTCAAGGGATATTGCAACTCTGATAAAGAAGAAGAGGGAGTTGTATGACATGTATAGGAAGCAGGGAGTAAATAAGGTGCTTGAGGAGTATAAGAAGTGCAAGAAAATACTTGAGAAAGAAATCAGGAGGGCTAAAAGAAGGCATGAGGTTGCCTTGGCAGTCAAAGTGAAGGATAATCCAAAGAGCTTTTACAGGTATATTAAGACAAAAGGATTGTAAGGGATAAAATTGGTCTTCTTGAAGATCAGAGTGGTCGGCTATGTGCAGAACCAAAGGAAATGGGGGAGATCTTAAATAGGTTTTTTGCGTCTGTATTTACTAAGGAAACTGGCATGAAGTTTATGGAATTAAGGGAAACAAGTAGTGAGATCATGGAAACTGTACAGATTGAAAAGGAGGAGGTCCTTGCTGTCTTGAGGAAAATTAAAGTGGATAAATCCCCGGGACCTGACAGGGTGTTCCCTCAGACCTTGAAGGAGACTAGTGTTGAAATTGCAGGGGCCCTGGCAGAAATATTTAAAATGTCGCTGTCTACAGGTGAGGTGCCAGAGGATTGGAGAGTGGCTCATGTTGTTCCGTTGTTTAAAAAAGGATCGAAAAGTAATCCGGGAAATTATAGGCCAGTAAGTTTAACGTCGGTAGTAGGTAAGTTATTGGAGGGAGTACTAAGAGACAGAATCTGCAAGCATTTGGATAGACAGGGACTTATTAGGGAGAGTTAACATGGCTTTGTGTGTGGTAGGTCATGTTTGACCAATCTATTGGAGTTTTTCGAGGAGGTTACCAGGAAAGTGGATGAAGGGAAGGCAGTGGATATTGTCTACATAGACTTCAGTAAGGCCTTTGACAAGGTCCCACATGGGAGGTTAGTTAGGAAAATTCAGTCGCTAGGTATACATGGAGAGGTGGTAAATTGGATTAGATATTGGCTCAATGGAAGAAGCCAAAGAGTGGTAGTAGAGAATTGCTTCTCCGAGTGGAGGCCTGTGACTAGTGGTGTGCCACAGGGATCAGTGCTGGGTCCATTGTTATTTGTCATCTATATCAATGATCTGGATGATAATGTGGTAAATTGGATCAGCAAATTTGCTGATGATACAAAGATTGGAAGTGTAGTAGACAGTGAGGAAGGTTTTCAGAGCCTGCAGAGGGACTTGGACCAGCTGGAAAAATGGGCTGAAAAATGGCAGATGGTGTTTAACACGGACAAGTGTGAGGTATTGCACGTTGGAAGGACAAACCAAGGTAGAACATACAGGGTTAATGGTAAGGCACTGAGGAGTGCAGTGAACAGAGGTATCTGGGAATTCAGATACAAAATTCCCTAAAAGTAGCGTCACAGGTAGATAGGGTCGTAAAGAGAGCTTTTGGTACATTGGCCTTTATTAATCGAAGTATTGAGTATAAGAGCTGGAATGTTATGATGAGGTTGTATAAGGCATTGGTGAGGCCGAATCTGGAGTATTGTGTTCAGTTTTGGTCACCAAATTACAGGAAGGATATATATAAGGTTGAAAGGGTGCAGAGAAGGTTTACAAGAATGTTGCCAGGACTTGAGAAATTCAGTTACAGAGAAAGGTTGAATAGGTTAGGACTTTATTCCCTGTAGCGTAGAAGAATGAGGGGAGATTTGATAGAGGTATATAAAATTATGATGGGTATAGATAGAGTGAATGCAAGCAGGCTTTTTCCACTGAGGCTAGGGGAGAAAAAAACCAGAGGACATGGGTTAAGGGTGAGGGGGGAAAAGTTTAAAGGGAACATTAGGGGGGGCTTCTTCACACAAAGAGTGGTGGGAGTATGGAATGAGCTGCCAGATGAGGTGGTAAATGCAGGTTCGTTTTTTACATTTAAGAATAAATTGGACAGATACATGGATGGGAGGTATATGGAGGGATATGGTCTGTGTGCAGGTCAGTGGGACTAGGCAGAAAATGGTTTGGCACAGCCAAGAAGGGCCAAAAGGCCTGTTTCTGTGCTGTAGTCTCTATGGTTTTCCATTCTTCACACCATTTTCTGTAAATTCTAGAGCAGGGGTTCCCAACCTGGGGTCCACAGACCTCTCACTTAGTGGTATTGATCCATGGCGTAAAAAAAGGTTGGGAAGCCCCCACTCTGGAGACCATTGTGTGTGAAAATCCCAGGATATCAGCTGTTACTGAAATATGCAAACCACCCTGTCCGGTACCAACCAAAGTCACTTAGATCACATTTCTTCCTCTTTCTGATGTTTGGTTGGAACAACAACTGAATCTCTTGACCAAGTCTGTTGCTTCTATGCATTGAGTTGCTGCCACATCATTAGATATTTGGGCTGATTAGTTATTTGAATCAACAAGCAGGTGTACCTAATTAAGTGGCCACTGCTTCCTTCACTGGTTAGGGCATTGAGTATGTAAGGGTCAGGAAGTCAATGTAACTGCATAAAACTCTGGTGGGGTACACTTGGAGTATTGTGTACAGGTCATGGAAAGGGTGCAAGAGAGTTTTACCAAGATGCTGCCTGGATTAGAGAGTATGCACTTTTAGGAGGGGTTGGAGAAACTTGAGTTGGTTTCTTTGAAGCATTGGAGGCTTAGGGGAGATCTGATCAAAGCTTATAAGATTATGAGAGACATAGATAAGGTAGACAGTCAGAATCATTTCCCCAGGGTAGAAATGTCAAGTACTGTACTAGAGGACATGCATTTAAGGTGAAAAGAGTTTAAGGTTTAAAGGTGATGTGTGGGGCAACTGTTTTACAGAGAGTAATGGGTGCCTGCAGTGAGCTGCTGGAACAATAGTGAAAGCAGATACAATAGGGGCATTCAGGAGGCTTTTAGGTAAATACACGAACACATGGAGAAAAGAGGGGTATAGATCATGTATAAGTAGAAGCGATTTAGTGTAGTTCAGCATCATGTTTGGCACAGACATTGTGGGCCAAAGGGTCTGCTTCTGTCCTGTCCTGTGCTGTGCTGTTGTGTGTGCTATGAAAATGCTCAGCAGTACAGGCTCTCTCAGGATGAACCAGCAGGGTGTGTACTTCAAGGAAACATGCCACTGACTGTGATAGTGATCCACCACAAGGTGTACACTGAAAGAACATGAACTCTTCCTCATCAAATGATTCGGGTTGTTAATAGGCACCATTGTAGTCAACAGCAGCCCACATCCAGGGGAAGCCAACCACACTGTAAAATCCCAGTGTCTGTTCTTCCCTAAATTCCATTTCCTCGCTCAGAGCATTGCAAGAGGCACCGGAGATCCGCTGTGGCCACAGGGAACGATCCTGTGGGGAGAAGGCTGAGAGTCTGCTGGGATTTGAACTCACATTGCAGCATCAGTAGGGTAGAACTCCTGCTGCTAGTCCGGTAACTTCACCGCTGTGATTTTATTTCCCAGGCTATGTGGGTGGTGGATCACATAAGATCAAAAGAACTTGATCCGTACTTCCTAAGAAAGGGAGTGGACTGCTCAAAGCATTGTGGATGGTCTGTGAAGGAGTAAAGCCAAAGTGTTTCCCCCCCCAACACCGCCCCCCCCCTGAAAAGTAGATAGCCTGGAATTACATGAAACCTAGTTACAAGATATTTTGTTGGATGTGGGAAATAATTGAAAACAGAACTGAAGGGAAGTTTGTTCAGTGAAACATCATATAAACATAGAAACCCTATAGCACAATACAGGCTCTTCAGCCCACAAAGCTGTGCCAAACATGTCCTTACCTTAAAAATTATCTAGAGCCCTCTATTTTCCTAAGCTCCATGTATCTGTCCAGGAGTCTCTTAAAGGACGCTATCGTATCTGCATTGATGTTTTCTATAAAAGGGGGACAACTCAAAAATAAAGTGGAAAGGAACAATATTACCTTTTTATGCTAACAATTTAAATTAAATATGTTAGTGGTTATGAAGGGGAAAAGCAGATTTAAGGAAAGAAGGTGAAAAATGACAAAAACCATTGAAGACTAACATTGTTTGCAAGAATATATGGATAAATGTCCATGGTTCGATTTGGAAAATGTCTGAGTCAGTATTTAAGCTTTAAATTTAATCATATACATACTTTCCAATCTTTATTTAGCACTGAAAACAGTGATTAAACATGCTTCCAGTTATACTGTTTGTGAGAATTCTTTCATGTGGGCGCTCAGCCAGTGGATGCCAAAGAACAGCAGACAGTTGCAGGAGGCCAGGAAAGACAAAGTTTTAAACATCGCCTTCTTCCAGAGTATAAATTTAGGGCCCAAATTAAGTAAGTGTGAATAATCCCACCTTGCTAAAGTTAAAAGTGGTATGCCTGTTGTAAATTAGAGCTTCTTCATCAACAAAAAGGGTCATCAGCAGATACCCATTTCACACAGCCAAAAATTATATATGAAATTAAGATTTTGTTGAATATCATCAGATTGTTTTGCCCAAACAGTCTGTGGATTCTCACTCTAGCTGGAATTAAGAAAGCAGATGAAGCACTTTAGCGTACAATTTAACTGGTTGTACTTCTGCACAGAAAATGCAGAATAGATGGTTCATGACTGAATATTGCCAATGCATTGTGCAGTGATGTGGACACAAAGTTGTGATACAAACTGGGCCCTTTCCTATGGTGGCTGAGTTGACATGTACTACACATTACCTCATTTCTGGGATTCTCTTTCTTTTACAATGAATTGTGGAGCTATCATGAGTTATCCACAAAGGGAAAATTACGATAAATATCCCAGTCTTTCGTTACAATTTTTATAGGGTCCGGATCAAAACAGTTGACAAATGCAACGCTCTTAGTCAAAAATTCAAGATCTAAGTTGAGAGTCTATTTAATAGCTGACATGAAACCATAGGATATCAGAAATCTATTTGTTGACAGCCACAAAATCCCCGGCCTTGCCTGCTTTTGGCAACCAAATAGGAGGTTGAATCGTTCGGACAGAGATGGTGCTCAGTACTCGGGATTGGAGAGCTGATCAGAGCTCATAGTTTTCGGATGACTCAGAGT
This sequence comes from Mobula birostris, assembly GCF_030028105.1. Taxonomy (NCBI): domain Eukaryota; kingdom Metazoa; phylum Chordata; class Chondrichthyes; order Myliobatiformes; family Myliobatidae; genus Mobula; species Mobula birostris. Next base: position 9,181,349 of record NC_092393.1, on the reverse strand, counting down.
CAGATTGTGGTCGGCGTGGCAGGGAGAGTTTTTCTTCCTTCTCCTGTCTGCGTGAGATGTGGGACATTTGAGAGACTTTGAACTTTACGGTGCTCACGGACTTCTTCATCAAGTTATGGTATTGTACACTGTTGTAACTATATGTTATAATAATGTGGTTTTGTCAGTTTTTTCAGTCTTGGTCTGTCCTATGTTTTGTGATATCACACCAGAGGAAATAATGTATCAATTCTTAATGCACGCATTATTAAATGACAATAAAAGAGGACTACGTGTTTTCATAATCTAACAGAGGAAGTACCAGTGAGTCAACCAGAGACAGCCTCAGAGGCTGCAGTGTCCCATATCTCAATTACTTTATTATTCATGCTGCTAATGTCATTTCAAAAGCACACTTTATTTTTGTACAAGTTCAGATCAAAGTATATTTAAGTCAACCTAGTTGAATGTAACACGGCAAAAAATATTTAGTGTTTGAAATAAAGGCCACAAGACATAAGAATTAGGCCACTCAACTCACTGAGTCTGCTCTGCTATTCCATCAAGGCTGATTTATTATTCCTCTCAACCCCATTCTCCTACATTCTCCCTGCAACTTTTGATGCCTTGACTAATCAAGAACCTAACAACCTCCGCTTTAAAAATACTCAATGGCCTGGCCTCCACACACCTCATATCTGTGGATGCCCCTCTATTCTTAGGCTGTGCCCACTGGTCCTAGACTCACCGACTTTAGAAAAAATCCTCTCCACATCTACTGTATCTCCGCCTTTCAATATTCAGTATGTTTCAATGAGATTCCCCCCGCCCATTCTTCTAAATTCCAGTGAGTACTGGCCCAAAGCCATCAAACACTCCTCATACATTAGTACTTTAATGCCCAGAATCATTCTTGTAAACCTCCTCTAGACCATCTCCAATGCCAGCACATTGTTTCTTAGATAAGAGGTCCAAAACTGTTCACAATACTCCAAGTGCGGTCTGATCAATGCCCTATAAAGCCTCAGCATGACATTCCTTGTTCTTATATTCTAGTCCTCTCAAAATAAATGCTAACATTGCATTTGCCTTCCTTACCACTGACTTGACCTGCAAGTTAACCTTTAGGGAATACTGCTCAGGGACTCCCAAGACCCTTTGCACCTCTGACTTTTGAATGTCCTCCCCAATTAGAAACTAGCCCTCCTGATTTCCTTCTTAAGTGTTTTCTTCCATTCCTTATACCCCTCAAGTACCTGATTTGTTCCTATATGCCTATACCTGCTATGCACCTCCTTCTTAAACAGGGTCTCAATATCTCACGAAAACCATGGTTCCCTAAACCTGTTAGCCTTGCCTTTTAATCCAACAGGAATGATACTACGTATTTTCAAAATTTCACTTTTGAAGGCTTTCCATTTACCAAGCACACTTTTGCCAGAAAACAACCAAACTTGCCAGATCCTTTCTGATACCATCAAAATTGGCCTTTCTCCAATTAGGAATCTCAATCTGAGGACCAGGCCTATCGTTTTCCAGAATTATCTTGAATGGCATTGATCATTATGGCATTATGATCAATAGATCCAAAGTGTTCCCCTACTCACAATTCAGTCATCTGTCCTGCATGTTCCCTAGCAGTAGGTTCAGTATCGCCATCTCTCTAGTTGGGATTTTTATTCATTCATTAAGGAAACATTCCTGAACACATTTGACAAACTTAATCCATTCAGCCCTTTTTCAGTATGGGAGTCCCAGTCACATACCATCACAATATTATGTTTCTCGCAGCTTCCTGCGATCCCTCTACAAATTTGCTGCCCTAAATCTTTCTGGCTATTGTGTGGCCGATCATATCATCCCAATAATGTGGTCATCTTTATTCCGTGGTTTCTTATTCCTCAGTTCCATTGGTAGAGCCTCAGTAGATGAGCCTTCCAGTCTGTCCTGTCTGAGCACCGCAGTGACATTTTCTCTGACTAGTAATGCCACCCCTCCCTCTTTAATCCTTCCAGCTCCATTACGTCTAAAACAACAGAAGCCCAAAGCATTGTGCTGCCAGTCCTACCCCTCCTGCAACCAAGTCTCACTAATGGCTACAAACTCATAATTCCACATGCTGATCTATGTCCCTAAGGCTCACCTGCTGTTCCTACAATACTCCTTGCATTGAAATACACACAGCTCAGAACATTTGTCCCACAATGCTCAACCTTTGGATTCCTGCCTTTGTGTGTAAGGTTACCAAAATCTTTTACCACAACTATTCCACTATCTGCTCTAGCCCCTGCAACTCTAGTTTAACCCCCCTCCCCCAGTGCAGCACTAGCAAACCTACACACAAGGATACAAGTTCCCTCCAGTTCAGATGCAAACCATCCCATCTATACAGCTCTCACCTTTTCCAGAAGAGAGCCAAATGATCCAAAATCTGAAGCCTCCCTTCTGCACTAGCTACTTTGCCATGCGCTAAACTGTATGATCTTCCTGTTTCTGGCCTCACTAGCACATAACATCGGTAGCAATCCTGAGGTCACAACTCTGGAGGTCCTGTATTTCAACTTAGCACCTAAATCCATGAACTCACTTTGCAGAACCTTGTTACCCTTCTCTCCACTATCTCTGACTCCTCACCCTCCCACTGAAGAATACTGTGGAGTCGATCCAGGATGTCTCTGACCCTGGCACCCAGGAGGCAAAAGTGCCATTGGGAATCTTGTTCTCGTCCACAGAACCTCATATCAATTTTCCTAACTACTAAATCCCCCATCTCTACAGCTTGCCTCTTCTCTCTCTTCTGAGCCACAGAGCCAGACTCAGTGCTACAGACCTGACTGCTGTGGCTTTCCTCTGCTAGGTATTCCCCCCTCCCCACCCCACAACAGTATCCAAAAGCTGTTATTGAAAGGAACGGCCACGTGAGTACCCTTCACTCACTGTCTATCCTCTTTCCCCTTCCTGATGGTTGCTCAGTTACCTATGTTCTGCATCTTAAGTGTAACTACCTCCCCTGTATCACCTGTCTACCCTTCAGCCTACCAAATGATCCAGAGTTGATCCAGCTCCATCTTCAATTCTGTAACAGTCAGCTGGCCACACATCTTGCAGGTATAGCCATCAGGGACACTGGTGGTCTTCTTGCCTTTTCACATCCCTCAAGAGGAGCATTCCACTATCCTGTCTGGCATTCCCACTGCTCTAACCGTCCAATAAGAAAGAAAATCTACATACAGCCTCTACCTCTCCTTGCTGAAACCTCCATCAGCCAAAGACTCAGCCCTGTCCCACTCACATAATGCTGCTCTGTTTAAATCTAACTTCTTTTTATTGGCCCTTGACAAGTGCCTAATTATCCCATGATATGCAGTGCACAGAATGTCCTGACTGCTTCCGCTTGCTCCTTTTCAAATTTCACTCCCGCTATGCGCAATCAATCCAGCAGTTCCTGATGATCTATGGCACACAGAATGTCCTGGTCTTGTGGGAGTTAGGGTAGTCAGCAGGCATTTGTATGACAGCTTAGATTTGTATGGAAGCTGATGGAGACAATCAAAGAGTTGTGTTTGAGTTGAGCAGAAATATCAATGGGTGTTGCATAGGTGGGATTATGTAGTTACTATTACTTTGGATGGGTGATCTGCAACTCACTGGGACAAAGCAGACTGGCTCAGCCTCAGGAAGAAAAGGGAAATAAGGAATTATTTCAGTTATATAAAGGATAAAAGAGAGGTGACAGTTGACTTTGGACCACTGGAAAATGATGCCAGTGAGTTAGTAATGGGGGGCCAAAGAGATGGCAAATGAACTTAATGAATACTTTGCATCTGTCTTCACTGGAAGACACAGCAGTAGTACCATTGCTCTTACAAAGGAAAAAGTGTTAGGCAAACTCAAAGGTCTTAAGGTGATAAATTATCTAGACCAGATAGACTACATCCCAGAGTCCAGAGAGAGGTTGCTGAAAGATAATGGACGCATTGGTCATGATCTTTCAAGAATCACTTGATTCTGACATGGTACCGGAGGACTAGAAAATTGCAAATGTCACTACACTCTTTAAGAATGGAGGAAGGCAAAAGAAAGGAAATTATAGGCCAGTTAGCCTAACCTCAGTCGTTGAGAATGTGTTGGAGTCCATTATTAAGGATGAGGTTTTGGGATACTTAGACACTAATGATAAGATAAATCAAAGTCAGCATGGTTTCTGTGAAAGGAAATCTTGCCTGTCAAATTTGTTAGAGTTCTTGAGGAAGTAACAAGCAGGGTGGACAAAGGAGAGTCACTGGCTGTCATTTACTTGGATTTTCAGAAGGCATTTGATAAGGTGCCACACATGAAGGTGTTTAACGAGATAAAATCCTATGGCATTACAGGAAAGATACTGGCATAGATAGAGGAATGGCTGACAGGCGGGAAGCAGTGAGTGGGACTAAAGGAGGCCTTTTCTGGTTGACTGCCAGTGACTAGTGGTGTTCTTCAGGGGTCGGTATTGGGACCGCTACTTTTCATATTGTTTGTCCATGATTTGGATAATGGAATTGATAGCTTTGTGGCAAAGTCTGCGGATGATACAAAGATGAGTGGAGGGGTAGGTAGTGCTGAGGAAGCAATGCAATTGCAGCAGGACTTTGACAGATTGGAAGAGTGGGCAAAAAAGTGGCAGATGGAATACAATGTTGGGAAATGTATAATAATGCATTAGGTAAAAGGAACAACAGTGCAGACTATTACCTAAATGGGGAGAAGGTTCAAACCTCAGAGGTGCAGCGGGACTTGGGAGTTCTCGTGCAAGACTTCCAGAGGGTTAATTCATAGGCGGAGTCTGTGATAAAGAAGGCAAATGCAATGTTCACATTTATTCAAGGGGAATAGAATATAAAAGCAAGGGGATAATGCTGAGCCTTTATAGGACCACGCTTGGAGTATTGTCATAGAAACATAGAAAACTTAGGCAAATGCAATGTTGGCATTCATTTCTAGAGGAATAGAGTATAGGAGCAGGGATGTGATGTTGAGGCTCTATAAGGCGCTGGTGAGACCTCACTTGGAGTACTGTGGGCAGTTTTGGTCTCCTTATTTAAGAAAGGATGTGCTGACGTTAGAGAGGTACAGAGAAGATTCACTAGAATGATTCCGGGAATGAGAGGTTTAACACATGAGGAACGTTTGTCTGCTGTTGGACTGTATAGGGGGGACCTCATAGAAACATTTCAAATGTTGAAAGGCATGAACAGAGTGGATGTGGCAAAGTTGTTTCCCATGATGGGGGAGTCTAGTACGAGAGGGCATGACTTAAGGATTGAAGGGCACCCATTCAGAACAGAGATGTGAAGAAATTTTTTTAGCCAAAGGGTGGTGAATCTATGGAATTTGTTGCCACAGGCGGCAGTGGAGGCCAAATCATTGGGTGTATTTAAGGCAGAGATTGATAGGTATCTGAGTAGCCAGGGCATCAAAGGTTATGGTGAGAAGGCAGGGGAGTGGGACTAAATGGGAGAATGGATCAGCTCATGATAAAATGGCGGAGCAGACTCGATGGGCCGAATGGCCGATTTCTGCTCCTTTGTCTTCTGGTCTAACCTACAGCACAATACAGACCCTTACAAAGCTGTGCCAAACGTGTCCTTACCTTAGAAATTACCTAGGGTAACCCATAGCCCTCTATTTTTTTTAAGCTCCATGTACCTATCCAGGAGTTTCTAAAAAGACCCTATTGTATCTGCCTCCACCAGCATCATCCGCAGCCCATTCCACGCACTCACCACTCTCTAAAAGACATACCCCTGACATCTCCTCTGTACCTACTTCAAGGACCTTAAAACTGTGACCTGTCGTGCTAGCCATTTCAGCCCTGGGAAAAAGCCTCTGACTATCCACATGATCACTGCCTCTGATCAGTTTTGTCAATGGCTTTGGGCCCAAATCTCAGAAAGCGTGTATTGTCATTGGAGAGAGTCCAGAGGAGGTTTATAAGGATGATTCCAGGAATGAAGGTGTTAATGTATGAGGAGCGTTTGGCAGCTTTACGCCTATACTCACTGGAATTTAGAAGTATGCGAGGGGTTCTCACTGAAACCTACTGAATGTTGAAAGGACTAGATAGGGTGGATGTGGAGAGGATGTTTCCTATATGGAAGTATCCAGAACTAGAGGGCACAGTCTCAAGATTGAGGGGTGACCTTTTAGAACAGAGGTAAAGGGGAATTTTTTTTAGCTAAAGAGTAGTGAATCTGTGGAATGCTCTACCACAGACTGCGGTGGAGGCCAAGTCTTTGGGCATATTTAAGGTGGAAGTTGATAGTTTCCTGATTGGTCAGAGCATCAAAGGATATGGTGTGAAGGCAGGTGTATGGGATTGAGTGGGATGTGGGATCAGCCATGATGCAAAGACAGAGCAGACTCGATGGGCTGAATGGCCTAATTCTGCTCTTATGTCTTAAGGTTTTATGGAAGGAAGATCGTGGCTGGTAGGAAAGTCAGCAGCTGCTGTTTTTCCTAATATTTAATTGATGGAAGTTTCTACTCACCCAGTGCTAGATGGTAGGCAATCAATCTGGCAATTTAGGGAGCTGGGGCATTGCAAGAGGTGGGTGGTCTTCAAGCTGATGTGGAAGCAGGAACAGTGTAAGTGATGTTGGAATACTGGACCTGAGAGAAGGTGAAAGACCAGAACAGGGAGAGAAGGTAGAACACGAGAAAAGGGTGGTGATCATCCATTTGTGACTAGGGACATTCAAAACTAAACCATATAAGCTACTTCGGTGTTGCTGCAGGAGCAGGGATTCAAAAAGAGTGCTGGGAAAAATCTGCAGATAAAGGACTTTGGAAAGGAAAGAGTGGTTAAAGATGAAGTGGTAGTTTCCAAACAGTGAAAACTCCAAGTTTATTTTGAGACAATGGGAATGGTATTTAAAATATAGAAGCATAGAAAGCCTACAGCACAATACAGGCCCTTTGGCCCACAATGCTGTGCCGAACATGTCCTTACTTTAGAAATTATCTAGGGTTACCCATAGCCCTCTATTTTTCTAAGCTCCATGTACCTATCCAGGAGTCTCCTTAAGGACCCGATCATTTCTGCCTCCACCACAGTTGCCGGCAGCCCATCCCATGCACTCACCACTCTCTCCGTAAAAGGAAACTTACCCCTGACATCTCCTCTGTACCTACTTCCAAAAACCTTAAAACTGTGTCCTCTCGTGTTAGCCATTTCAGCCCTGGGGAAAAAAACCTCTGACGATCCACACGATCAATGTCTCTCATCATCTTATATATCTCTATCAGGTCACCTCACATCCTCCATCCCTTCAAGGAGAAAATGCCGAATTCACTCAACCTATTTTCATAAGGCATGCTCCCCAATCCAGGCAATATCCTTGTAAATCTCCTCTGCACCCTTTCTATGGTTTCCACATCCTTCCTGTAGTGAGGCAACCAGAACTGAGCACAGTACTCCAAGTGGAGTCTGACCAGGGCCCTATATATCTGCAACATTACCTCTCACCTCCTAAACTCAATCCCACAATTGATGAAAGCCAATGGACTGTATACCTTCTTAACCACACCGTCAACCTGCGCAGCTGCTTTGAGTGTCCTATGGACTCTGACCCCAAGATCCCTCCGATCCTCCACACTGCCAAGAGTCTTACCATTAATACTATATTCTGCCATCATATTTGACCTATTAAAATGAACCACCTCACACTTGTCTGGGTTGAACTCCATCTGCCACTTCTCAGCCCAGTTTTGCATCCTATTGATGTCCCGCTGTAACCTCTGACTACCCTCCACACTATCCACAACACCCCCAGCCTTTGTGTCATCAGCAAATTTACTAACCCATCCTTCCATTTCCGTAACCTGGTCATTTATAAAAATCACGAAGAGTAAGGGTTCCAGAACAGATTCCTTGAGACACGCCACGTGTCACTGACCTCCATGCAGAATATGACCTGTCTATAACCACTGTTCGCCTTCTGTGGGCAAACCAATTCTGGATCCACAAAGCAATGTCCCCTTGGATCCCATGCATCCTTACTTTCTCAATAGGCCTTTCATAGGGGATCTTATCAAATGCCTTGCTGAAATCCATATACACTACATCTACTGCTCTACCTTCATCAATATGTTTGAGGGAGAAGGCTGTACCATAGGAGAGGGACAGGAGATTGTAACTGTATACATAAAGGGGAGAAATTCTGAGGCATTGATCTAATAGCAGGACACCAAAAATATGCAGGGCACACAACGTATCAAAGGCAGAATGTTGGTCTTCCCATCATGTTTCGGTATGGTTCACTGATAGCAGTGTGGAAGGTGCTGAATGGAACAGTCGAAGTGATCTGGATAACTTGTTCTGCTGGGTTTTAACCTCTGGATGTTTTTAGACCAGGGATGGAGAGGGTGAGATCAAGAACTTACACTACAAAGCACACAAGAAATTGTTCCCCAAAACTTAATATTTTTACCCTCTGATTTGTTAGCAAGCAAAAATTGAAATTATCCATGACTGTTCTCAAATCCTCTATACTCCATCTTTCAACCCTGTCATTTCTAACCACCCCTTCTGGGCCCACTGCCCCCTTCAATGCTTCATTGCTGGAGCAGGATGGGAAAGGTGTGCATTATTACATCCTGACTAAGCCCCCCCCCACACACACATACACACACACATCCATGTTGTTTGTTAGTTGGCTTTGATCCAGGATCATTGAAAGAAAGGTAATACATGTTCAGGTTGGAAATGTTTCCTTGGAAGGAAACAAAGAACTCAGCCCAACTGCTCACTGTTTGACTCTCCAGAGTTTTCTCCCTCTCTGCCTCAGTTCAACCTGTTAGCAGTTCCATTCTCCCTCATTCTTATCTAACTTCCCAACTTCCATTGCACTTACATTGCTAATCCACGTTCTCCCTACTCTCTGGGGTGACATTCCCCAGGTATGGTATCACCAGTCATTAGTTTCCTTTCTCTCAAAACATCCATCCTGAAATAACATGCAGTCTTTCATCCCCTGAAAGAAATTTCCCCTAACTCAACTGGCAGAGACTGAGGGATGTTCCCAAAAAAACAAAAAAAGCAGGATAGACAGGCTCTGTAAACACTGCCTTGAATCTATGGATGAGACTCATCGTGTTCCCAACACCATAGAATTCCAGCGTCCCTTCAGAATAGTCGAGGTAGATTCCAATCCGTTGCTGCCTTCCTGACTGGACAGTGACCTCTTGTTTATTGTGGAGGGCAGAAAATTTGCTGTTGCTGTACAAAAGACACCAGGAGAGATTGTTCCTCCCAATCAGGCTGCTCATATTTGACCCTTTCCTCTTGATCCCTTGGTACGTGAGTCCAATTCCTGCCCAGTGTCCACTCACTTCCACCTCCCAATAGCAGCAGCCCTCCGATATGCTCTGAGTGCACAACACTTGAGGGAAGCTGTTGAACCTGTCCTGGTGTTCTGGATAGGCGACGCATTCAGGATCAACATCTGTCACCGTTCGGTTGTCGTCTGAGAGAAGGAGATGCTTGTGAGCTGTGTTAGGGTCAAACATCAAATGAAGAGCATCTGCAGACACAGAAGATAATAATTAATGCACACCCCTATGAAGGTCATAAGACAACTAGGATATAGTCCAGCCAAGCACAAGTGTTACACAGTTCCTTAGGTTGTAGTTATAGTTGTAGACCACAGTCATTGTCGTAGGGTAAAATAGTCATCCATGTTGAACAAGTTCAGCCAGAACTATTTCACTATGTTTGGCCCTTTAAGCATTTCTTGTCTATGTGCTTATCTACATGTTACAATAGTCATGAGGGATTTCCTTATGCAGGTAGATTGGGACAGTCAGGTTGGTGCTGGATTCCAAGAGGGTGAATTTGTAGAAAGCTTTTGTTGAGCCCACTAGGTAAAAGGCTATTCTGGATTGGGTATTGTGTAATGAATCGGATTTGAGCAGGGAGCTTAAGGTAAAGGAACCCTAAGGAGACCGTGATCATAATATGATAGACTTCACCCTGCAATTTAAGAAGGAGAAGCTAAAGTGAGATGTTTCAGTATTATAGTAGAGTAAAGGAAACTAGAAAGGCATGAGAAAGAAGCTGGCCAAATTTGATTGGAAGGGAACACTAGCAGGGATGATGGCAGAGTACAACAGCTGGAATTTCAGGGAGAAATTTGGAAGGCACAGGATAGATACATTTCAAAGAAGAAGATGTATTTTAAAGGTAGGATGACATAACCATGGCTGACAAGTGAAGACAACATATAAGCAAAAGGCCATATAATAGAGCAAAAAATGGTGGGAAGGTAGATGATTTAGAAGCTCTTAAAAACCAATAAAAGGCAACTAAAAAGTCATAAGGAGGGAAAACATAGAAACATAGAAAATAGGTGCAGGAGTAGGCCATTCGGCCCTTTGAGCCTGCACCACCATTCAGTATGATCATGGCTGATCATCCAACTCAGAACCCTGTACCTGCCTTCTCTCCATACCCCCTGATCCCTTTAGCCACAAGGGCCATATTAAGTATAGCCAATGAACTGGCCTCAACTGTTTCCTGTGGCAGAGAATTCCACAGATTCACCACTCTCTGTGCGAAGATGTTTTTCCTCATCTCGGTCGTAAAAAGCTTCCCCTCTATCCTTAAACTGTGACCCACCCCCATTCTGAACTTCCCCGACATCGGGAACAATCTTCCTGCATCTAGCCTGTCCAATCCCTTTAGAATTTTATACGTTTCAATAAGATCTCCCCTCAATCTTCTAAATTCTAACTTCTAAATTCCAGCCTAGTCGATCCAGTCTTTCTTCATATGAAAGTCCTGCCATCCCAGGAATCAAGCTGGTGAACCTTCTTTGTACTCCCTCTATGGCAAGAATGTCTTTCCTCAGATTAGGGGACCAAAACTGCACACAATACTCCAGGTGTGGTCTCACCAAGGCCGTGTACAACTGCAGTAGAACCTCCCTGCTCTGTACTCGAATCCTCTTGCTATGTATGCCAACATACCATTCACCTTTTTCACCGCCTGCTGTACTTGCATGCCCACTTTCAGTGACTGGTGTACAATGACACCCAAGTCTCGTTGCACCTCCCCTTTTCCTAATCGGCCACCATTCAGTTAATAATCTGTTCTCCTGTTCTTGCCACCAAAGTGGATAACCTCACATTTATCCACATTAAATTGCATCTGCCATGAATTTGCCCATTCACCTAACCTATCCAAGTCACCCTGCATCCTCTTAGCATCCTCCTCACAGCTAACATTGCCGCCCAGCTTCGTGTCATCCGCAAACTTGGAAATGCTGCATTTAATTCCCTCGTCTAAGTCATTAATACATATTGTAAACAACTGGGATCCCAGCACTGAGCCTTGCAGTACCCCACTAGTCACTGCCTGCCATTCTGAAAAGGTCCCATTCCCACTCTTTGCTTCCTGTCTGCCAACCAATTCTCTATCCACATCAATACCATACCCCCAATACCGTGTGCTTTAAGTTTGCACACTAATCTCCTGTGTGGGACCTTGTCAAAAGCCTTTTGAAAATCCAAATATACCACATCCACTGGTTTTCCCCTATCCACTCTACTAGTTACATCCTCAAAAAATTCTGTAAGATTCGTCAGACATTATTTTCCTTTCACAATGATTTCACTGCTTTCCAAATGTGCTGTTATCACATCTTTGATAACTGACTCTAGCATTTTCCCCACCACCGATGTCAGGCTTACAGGTCTATAATTCCCCGGTTTCTCTCTCCTTTTTTTAAAAAGTGGGGGTTACATTAGCCACTCTCCAATCCTCAGGAACTAATCCAGAATCTAAAGAGTTTTGAAAAATTATCACTAATGCATCCACTATTTCTTGGGCTACTTCCTTAAGCACTCTGGGATGCAGACCATCTGGCCCTGGAGATTTATCTGCCTTTCATCCCTTCAATTTACCTAACACCACTTCCCTACTAACATGTATTTCCCTCAGTTCCTCCATTTCACTAGACCCTCGGTCCCCTACTATTTCCAGAAGATTATTTATGTCCTCCTTAGTGAAGACAGAACCAAAGTAGTTATTCAATTGGTCTGCCATGTCCTTGTTCCCCATGATCAATTCACCTGTTTCTGACTGTAAGGGACCTACATTTGTCTTTACCAATCTTTTTCTTTTCATATATCTATAAAAGCTTTTACAGTCAGTTTTTATGTTTCCTGCCAGTTTTCTCTCATAATCTTTTTCCCCTTCCTAATTAAGCCCTTTGTCCTCCTCTGCTGGACTCTGAATTTCTCCCAGTCCTCAGGTGAGCCACTTTCTCTGGCTAATTTGTATGTTTCTTCTTTGGAATTGATACTATCCCTAATTTCCCTTGTCAGCCACGGGTGCACTACCTTCCTTGATTTATTCTTTTGCCAAACTGGGATGAACAATTGTTGTAGTTCATCCATGCGATCTTTAAATGCTTGCCATTGCATATCCACCGTCAATCCTTTAAATATCATTTGCCAGCCTATCTTGGCTAATTCACGTCTCATACCTTCAAAGTTACCCTTCTTAAGTTCAGAACCTTTGTTTCTGAATTAACTATGTCACTCTCCATCTTAATGAGGAATTCCACCATTTTATGGTGGAAAAGATTAAATATGAAGGTAAACTGTCAGCAGCATCAAAAGAGGACACCAAAAGTATTTGCAGATATATAAAGAGTAAAAGGGAGGTGAGAATAGATATCAGACTGCTGGGAAATGGCACTGTGGAGGTAGTAATGGCGAACAAGGAAGTGGCAGATGAACTATGCAAGTATTTTGCATCCATCTTCATTAAAAGCACTGAGAAATTTGAACTGTCAACAGAAATGACAAGCAATAAAGTCAAAGACGTCCTGGATTGTAGGGAACATTTGATCCAATTACCACTTCAGACTGGTCAACTTTATGATAGAACAGTATGACACAGTAGGGGACTTTGGCCCACGATGTTGCGCCAACCTATATAAACCTACTCCACAATCAAATTAACACCCTCGCTCCTGTATAGAGCACAACCCTCCATTTTTCTCCATGTAGCCAGCAGAGATGCATGAGTGTTGACAGTGAGTTGTCACGGGTCAATCAAAAGCAAGAGGCTTATCTTCCTTTTCTTCCTGCAAGAAGACCTCCCAGCAGAGGAAGATGTTGCCAGCACATAGTACTGGAACCCCTTGGCTTCTGCCAAGCCACAGTTAATGAGGCAAACTGCAACACCTAAAGTGAATTAAAGACTGTGACCAGCTACCCCAGGGACCCATGATTGTACCCCAGGGACCCATGATTGATTCCCCAGTGTGATGGTTGCCATCGCACATCCTTAGATAGAAAATAATGGGAGATGCAAACATACGGTGTAAGTAATCTGCTCTCTTCTTGCAGGTGGGGTCTGGCTTTGTTTCCATGAGGCATGTATCTGATGGGTTAATGGAGTTGGAGACATCATGATCTGCATAAAAGACAGAAATATATTCACACATCTTAGCATGTTTTATTTTTCATATTTTGGGGCTAAATTGAAATCTAAGTAGAAAATGGAACAGTGACCCAAAACAAAATGGAACATTGAACCAGGTCCAATGGACCCTGTACAAAGGACTGGAGGATGAAAGGACTTGAGAGCCTTTGCTAGAGTTACATGTAGTGAACAGTGCTAAGGTGGACTACTCTGGTCAGTTGATCTCTGCTGGGGTTTATACACTGGCAGGTACAGCAGAGGTTAGAAACAGAGAAAAGTTCCATATATACCATCTCACAAATACATCTAGTGTAGATAGAGCAAGGAATAAAAAGGATAACATTTCCTATACACCACCATGACAAACACTCCTGGGGCAGGGACAACAGAGGTTAGGATAAAGCTAAGTTTAAAAAAAAGGTTAGATATAGAATAAAGCTCATTCCATCAAGCCAAATCATTCCTAGGACAAGTACAGTGCCGACTCAGCAGAATTACCTTCCTGTCCAGTTGTCCTTGGGGAGGGAACACGTGGCATCTGCTGGTTCCCCGGAGCCACAGACAGTGCTGGAACATATCCTGGAAGTGAAGGACAACATTTTAATTTAAGTTTTGCTGATGAATCAAAAAAAGTTATTTAAAAAACATAAAACAGTAAAGCACACAACATGGGAGCCATGCATACAAGTAATAGATAAAGGTTTTTTGTAAAGACTCAGTACTGAGTACAGCTGTCCCTGTACAGTCCCACCAACACTCTATGGCTAGTAGAGCACAGGCTCAATACAGAGTAAAACTTCTCTACATTGTCTTGGCAGATGCAGCACTGGTTAGAGTTAAACCTGCTCCACACTGTACCGCAAACAATCCCAGAACAGATCCAGAGTAAGAAAACTGCCCTTTTCCACTATAACTCCTCCATCTGTGATACAGCCTCCATCAGCAATGCCTGACTTCTTGGGAAAATCCAGTGTTTCACAACACCCAGTGTTTCACAATTTCTAGAAAGAACTTCAGTTCATTTACTCTCTCTCAGACTACCCTCATCAATTTACGATCTCTACATCTCATCTCCATGGTAACCCTGGACTGACCCTAGCAGAAATATTCCCTTGTCCTATCTCTCTCTTCCCCACCTTCTCTTCTTCTTAAATCTGACTTGTTTTCTCTCTTGAGGACACAAGAAAGATTGCAGATACTGGAGGAATCCACACAAAATGCTGAAGAAATTTAATGGATCAGGCAGCATCTGTGGAGGAAAATGAACAATGTGTACAACGCTCTGTCCACCAGAGAAAGCAGGATCTCCCAGTGGCCACACATTTTAATTCCACATCCCATTCCCATTCTGACATGTCTATCCACGGCCTCCTCTACTGTAAAGATGAAGCCACACTCAGGTTGGAGGAACAACACCTTATATTCCGTCTGGGTAGCCTCCAACCTGATGGCATGAACATTGACTTCTCTAACTTTCGCTAATGCCCCACCTCCCCCTCGTACCCCATCTGTTATTTATTTATATACACACATTCTTTCTCTCTCTCTCTCTCTCTCTCCTTTTTCTCCCTCTGTCCCTCTGACTATACCCCTTGCCCCTCCTCTGGGTTCCCCCCCCCCCGTCTTTCTCCCCGGACCTCCTGTCCCATGATCCTCTCGTATCCCTTTTGCCAATCACCTGTCCAGCTCTTGACTCCATCCCTCCCCCTCCTGTCTTCTCCTATCATTTTGTATCTCCCCCTCCCCCTCTCAAATCTCTTACTAGCTCTTCCTTCAGTTAGTCCTGACGAAGGGTCTCGGCCTGAAACGTTGACTGTACCTCTTCCTAGAGATGCTGCCTGGCCTGCTGCGTTCACCAGCAACTTTGATGTGTGTTGCTTCAATTTCCAGTATCTGCAGAATTCCTCATGTTTACAACTGCCATTAGGGTCCTTTTACCCTAGTCATTTCTTAACTCAATCCATAGAGTCCCTACACCTTCCAATCCTATGTCATCCCCTTCTAATGATTTTATATTATTTCTTATACACAGGGCCACACCACCCCCTCTGCCTACTAACCTGTCTTTCTGATACATCGTATATCCTTGGATGTTCAGCTGCCAATGGCAGCCATCCTTTATCTAAGTTTCAGAGATGGCCACAACATCATACTTGCCAATCTGTAGCTGAATTTCAAGATCATCCGTTTTATTTCTTGTGCTACGTGCATTCAAATATAACATTTTCAGTCCAGTATTTGTTGCTTTCTGTTTTAACTGCACCACGCCTCTATTGCCTGTAACTCATTCCACTGGCTGTGATTATGCCTCATCACCTGCCTGTCCTTAATATCATCTCTGGTTCACACTATCTTTGATTTATTTCTGTTTTCCCTTTCCTCAGCCCTATCACTCCCGTTCCCATCCCCCTGCCAAATTAGTTTAAACCCTCCCTAACAACTCTATTAAACCTGCCTGTTAGGATATTGGACCCTTTGGGTTCAGGTGTAACCCATCCTTTTTGTACAGGTCATACCTCCCCCAGAAGAGGCCCCAGTGATCCAGGAACCCGAAGCCCTGCCCCCTACACCAGTCTCACAGCCACACATTAACATGCCTGATCATGCTATTCTTGCACTCACTAGCACATGGCTTTATCTTCTGGTCTTAATAAAGCCGCCAGCTTAAGCAAAGAGCTCACTCACCCTAGACATTCTCTCTCTCCCCTATTCCATCGGGCAGATTTAAAAAGCCTGCAAGTACACATCACCAGACACAAACCTGCCATTATAAAATTACTACATAGTTCCCTCATGTCAGTGGCAGCTAACTGGAAGTTATTGATGTCTTGCAAGTGCCCTAACTGTTTTTATCTTTTGGATCTCCACACCACTTGCCCAATGTTATCATTCTTTTAAAAAGAAACTCCTACATTTGAGTGACTTTATCGGTCAATGCCTTCATCACTGATGATGGTGCATGCCCCAGGGTGATGAAAAGAAACTGGAGCCTTTGCCTCCTTCCCCCCCCACCCCCCACCAGCAACTCAATACTTCATTTCAACAAAAAAGACAAAGTATAGGATGCACTCAGTTCCTAAATGTACTTTTACATTTCAGTTCAACAACAGCTAAGCAATTAGGAATGGCTAATAAAAGCTGGCCTTGCAACATTCACAACCCTGAAGGAAAGTGCCTCCTGCTACCAGTAGGGGAAGGTGGGAAAGAGGCCAAAGAAGCTGATGGTTGAAAGGGTGATCAGTTTGAAAGTTTGTTCCCTTCTATCAATTGGTGTTAAGGCCCTGCAAGCTGCCACTGGAGATAAAAAAATCAAAACAAACTGCATATACCTGAAAGCTCATATAGAAAAGGCTGAAAATATTCAACCATTCAGGCAGCATCAATGAAACAGATACAAAGTCTTCAAACTGAAACGTTCCCTTTGTTTCTCTTCCCACAGAAGGAAGAGTGAAACTCATCCGCTCCTGTATTACAGGAGCCTGAAGACCACTCTGAAAGATTCAGAAACAGTTTCTTCCCCTCCAATATCATATTTCTAAATGTACTATGAATACTACTTTGTTAAGCAACACAAAATGCCAGAGGAACTCAGACAGGCCACACAGCATTGATGGAAAAGAGTAAACAGTTGACATTTTGGGCTGAAACCCTTCATCAGGACTCAGTCTGGACAAGCCTTAAAGCAGGGTCTGAGCCCAAAACGTCATCTATCTATTCATTTCCATAGATGCTGCCTGACCTGCTGAGTTCCTCCGGCATTTGGTGTGTGTTGCTCAGGATTTCCAGCATCTATAGATTTCCTCGTGCTTATGACTTACTACTTTGTTATTTGTTGTTTTGGACTAATTATTTATTTGTTTTCTAATTTATGTTAGTTTTATGCCTTTGCACTATACTGCTGCAACAAAACAACAAATTTCACATCATTGTAGTTCAGTGACAATAAATCTGATTCTGATCTTGATTACATAAAAAGTGAGTGTGCATATTCATGAACGGTCATACTCCGCATATTTAAGCCCCAACACCTATTGAATATTTTATTACATTATTTACCTTAGATGTTCTACTCCCAACATTACCTGGTAGCCAGGTAAACAAAGTTAACTACCATCTCTGGGGTGCACACAGCCTCTCTGATATAACATCCTCTTCCCAACTTCATGCCCATCTCCCTCCACTCACCAGATTCCACCTCTCCCTCCGTGCCCACCCAGCAGATACTGGAACAGGAAGGGATGCCATCTTCACCCATACTTGCTCCCTTTCTGTGCCAAAGTGACTGCTACATTCTGCAACTGACCTTTGGCCTGTTCTAGATCCAGATGTGGGTTGAAACTTCCATGCAGTTGTTGTGTGATATGATTGGACAGTTCAGTCAGAGCACATTCCACAGATGAAAATTTGGCATCAACCTGGCAGGGCAGCAAAGGGCAAGCCTCCGCAGGTTTATTTAATTGTTGATATTCCTGGGAAAATAAAATTGTACATTACTTCCAAGGCGTCACGAAATAAAATTCCATAACATTTCTATAAATTATGTTGATAGACCCACAGTAGGCAAACAATTAGAACAACAACCAGGCAACACCCTAAACCTCAAAGTGTGGTGATCATCACTTAGGTTATAATAGCTGTCTTTCTCCTTTAAAGAACCCTCCACCTGCTTGTCTGCACATCGAGGGACCTGCCAGAGCAATCTTCCACCCAGTTGTTCCATTCCATCACCTCCCAAGCAGAAAAAGGAATCCTCTCAATGGAGCTTCCCTTCCAGATGAGAATAACTCAGACCAGGCCCAGGCACACTTCACATTAACCAGGGCAGGATACGGCCAACACAACTTCAAACATTTAGTTCATTTCAAGAGAAGGAAGTCTCAAGTGAATAAAATATTGATGATTTTCCTGATTTTTACCCAGTTATTTTTCTAGGGCAAAAAGCAGGAAATTGAATCAAAGTTGAGTTTACTGTCACATGTACAAGCATACATGCAATGTAAAACTTACTTGCAGCAATATCACAGGCGCAGAGCATCAGATAAGCAACATTCACAAGAAAAAAAACATAAATTAAACATAAATTTGCACAAGCTTTACAAGAAAGAACTCAATTAGAACAATGAAAACTAAGTTCATTTTAGTGCAAGGTAATCAAAATGGTCATGGTGTTACTGAACTATAATGACTTGATTGGTGCAAGAACCAAATTGTTGAAGGGTAGTAACTGTTGAGGGACTTAAGAAACCTGACGTACTACAGAACCAGGTTCCAGAACAGCTACTTCCCTTCAACAATTTAGTTTTTGCAGCGATCTCCTGCCCAATGGTGTCTGTTGGCGTGGCCCTTGATGGCGGGGATCCTTGATGATATATCTTGAGGCAGCAACTCCTGCAGATACTCCACTGGATCACCTCTAGGAGAGTAGGGCTGGGAACAGGTTAATTACCTCTCCCGTTTATTCTCTGTCAATAAAACTGTGGTTGGTCTTTAACCTCATCCCGAACATTTGCTTACACCCCAGTTCAAATATCTTTGTCCATCAACAATTGAATGTATTCAATTGCTGTTTGTGGGAAAGAGCTCTAAACCCGCACCATCCCTTATGTGTAGGTACATTCTCAAGCTTTACTCCCAAATTCTGGCTCAAATTCTAAGATTCTGTCTCCTCGTCCTGGAATTCCCAAACATCTAGCCTTTCAGCAAAACGGAATGTGTAAAGAGGAGGTACGTTAGGAGCATACTTGTACTGTTTCACTTTCCTTGGACTCAGTGTCTAAGGTGTCTATTGCCATGGTGTCCAATGAATGAAGTTGCTTCAGAAAACAGTAGCAGAACTTAAAGTGATATAACACAAAGCAACCACAACAATGTTGGTTATTGTAGGAAGACAATGGGAAGAGAGCGAAGGTCCCACCACAATTTCTCAGTCCACTTTGTTCAGGAATGGGACTTCAGCCAATGCAACAGGAAAGTACAAAGGAAAAGGCAGGAACCTTGGGAACATCAATGTACAGAGGCATGTTAGGGTGCAAGCCTATTGCTCCCTGAAAGTGAGAAACATAATTTGATTGATTGGTAAGGTAAGTGTACAGCTTAATTGGTTGGGATGTTCAATATAATAACCTACAAATTATGTTGTCGCTGTATAAAGCTTTGGCTAGGCCACATTAGGTGCATTGTATGCAGTTCTGGTTGCTGCTTTACAGGAAGGATGTGGGGGCTTCTGAAAGGGTACAGAAGAGCTTCACCAGGATTTTACCTGGATTGGACGGAATTAGCTATAAAGAGACATTAAACAAACTTGGATTATTTTCTCTGGAGCTTTGGAAGCTAGGAATGAACAGACTTTTGATAGAGGTTAAGAATATATGAGAGGTACAGGTAGGTAGATAGTCAGGGTGGAAGTGTCAGATAATAGAAGGCATAGGTTTATGGTGAGGGGGAATTGTGTGAAGGCAATCTTCTTCTCACACAATGTGGTAGATGCCTAGTGGTGGAAGTGGAGATAATAGCGGTGTTTAGGCAGGCAGTGATCAGGTACAGGTGCATGAGATTAATTTGTATTGCCACCATGGTTGGCACAGACCCCATGGGCTGAGCCAGACTGTTCATGTGAGAAAGCACAAAGATGGTCTGGATATATTTTGGACTGTCACTTTTCTTAAACCTGGCTCAGACTTTTATTTTCACAGTTTCAGAGAGAGTAAGTTGCATTGTTTTTTCAAAGAGCCAACATAGTAATGATAGGCCTTATGAATAGTATCATTCCCACAGGGTAAAGTTCATTTGTGATTATGGGCATTACTATGCAATGCAGTCAGTGGTGATACAGTCAGATAAGAAATACTGTACATAAACATTACCATGTTGTATATTTGGCAAAAGTGACTTTGAAAAAATTCTTATCTTTATCATTCTGTGATAAACCACGAAGTCCCTTTTACAATACTATTGTAAACTCCTGTGGGCTCAGAACTCATCTTGAAATGCAACTATAACAGCTAGCTAGAACATTGTGCCATTAAATCCACTGACTATAGCAGCTCTGAGATGAGGAATATAATCCAATAATCTAAAGGCTGTTGTTGGCAGAATCTTAAATGATGATGAGGAGGCATAAGGAAGTGAGTTAGATCAGCTGGTTGAGTGATGTCACAACAACAACCAGTGTCAGCAAAACCAAGTAATTAATTGTGGACCTCAGGAGCAATCAGAGTGAAAAGGGTGAGCAGCGCTTGCTCAGACAGCTGAAACTGTCCCTACCCAGCCCCAGTCTCTCTCCACTTCAAACCTTCCCCCAACATTTCTCCAACTTCCCCCTACTTAGGAAACCCCATGCTGATTGCTGAAGTACTGAATTGAGCGTAAAATATACCAAATCAGAATCAGGTTTATTATCACTGACGTGTCATGAAATGTGTTGTTTTGTGGCAGACATACAGTGCAAGACATCAAAAATTACTATAAATTACAAAAAATAGTGTAAAATAGGAATAGTGACATATTTTCATGGATTCATGGACTGTTCAGAAATCTGATGGCAAAGAGGAAGAGGCTGTTCATTAAAAATTTGGAGTGCATCATTGGGCCCCTGTACCTCGTTCCTGATGATAGCAATGAGAAGAGGGCATGTCCTGGATGGTGAGGGACTACCTTTTGAGGATGTTTGCAACGGTGAGGAGCGTTGTGCCCATGCTGGATCTGGCTGAGTCGATAATCTTCTGCAGCCTCTTTCGATCCTGTGCATTGGAACCTCCATACCATGTGGTGATGCAACCAATCAGAATGCTCTCCATGGTACATCCATTGAAATTTGCTTGTCTTTGGTGACATACAAAATCTCAAACTTCTAATGAAGCATAGACCCTGCCATACCTTGATGACTGTATCAATATGTTGGGGCCAGGATAGGTCCTCTGAGATGTTGATGTCCAAGAAATTAAACTGACATGGGATGATTTAGGCAGCTGTCCTGCTGGCTGTGATCATCTAGCTCTATTACAGCAGTTAGTAGGCACAGGCAGCACCTTTTGCCTAGGACGGTAGAGGAGGAGGCTGAGAGATGACCTGATAGAGGTGTATAAGATGAAAAGAGGCATAGATCAAGCATAGAGGCATAGCGAGCGCACGTTTCCAAGGGCAGAAATAGCTAATTCAGGAGGCATGGTTATAAGATGATTGGAGGAAAGTATAGGCAGAATGTCAGAGGTATGTTTTCTTTACACACAGAATGATGGGTGTGTCGAATGGGCGGTAGCGGTAGAAGCAGATACATGAGGAACATTTATCGGCATGTGAATGAAAGAAAAATGGAGCTCCATGTGGGAGGGAAGTGTTAGAATCATCTTGGAGTAGGTTAAAAAATCAGCACAACATCATGGGCCAAGGGCCTGTACTGTTCTAAATTCTAAACCAGTTCTTAGCTAGCAGGTGAGTCAATCACTCAAGAATTAGACTGAGTTGCATATAACAACGTTGAGCCCCTTACCTGCAGTACAAGGAAGTTGTCGTCACTCTTCAGGGCAGCCTCCAGCTGCAGCCTGCTCTGTTGCAGCACAACAAGGCTGCTCTGCAGCTGAGCCATAGATTTCTCCACTTGACTCACCACGGCTCCCTCCTCTTCCTCGAGAAAATGAAACACATCCCTCTGTGCCTTCTCGACTACTCTCTGCAGCTCAGCACACTTCTGCTTGGCCTGCTGTTTTACCTGTAGTACCGTGCCCTAAAATTCACGAAAGTACGCATGTCAGCACCTTAATTAGAGCACACAGAAACTTCTGACCGAGTCATCTGGGAGCAACCGTAGGGTATCCTTCACAAGTTCAGCCAGGCACAGAAATCAACTCCATCATACATCAGCTTCATGATGGAGCCAAATTTCTGTTGGAGGGCCAACCTTCAGGACCCAAAGAGAGCCAATCTCAGTCCAGGCTGCCGTCAGACAAGGCTAGGTCACCACCTTACACCTCACTCCACCTTTCTGATCATACTCCTGCACCTCACTTCTTACAAACTTCCCTCTGGAATGGACCAGCAGGAAGGTGATCAGTCCATGTCACCTCCTCCCCAGAATCAAGCTCATTGAGTCTCTGTATGCTGATGAAGCTTGTGTTGGTGTGCATTGAGAAGATGGGCTTCAAGTCATGACAGACTTGTTAATTAAAGTGTGCAAGAAGATCAGCCTTAAATTCAACAGGTGCAAACCTCACAGCACTAGGGATGCAGGTTCAGTCCTGAATTTGGATGCTGCCTGCATGGAGTGTTCACTGTGAAAGTCCTTTCCCATTTGTCTTTACAAAATTCAACATCTTGCGCTTACTGTATCTGAAATAAACTCCACTTGCCATTTGTACGTCCCCTAACCCAGCTGATCAAGATCTCTCTGTAAGTCCTGATAACCAACTTCACTGAGAATGACACCAACTATTTTAGTGTTATCTTCAAACCTGCACGTTGCTTTGTACATTCTCATCCAAGTTGTTGATCTAGATGACAAATAGCAATGGGCCCAGAAACAACCCTTGGGGAACACTTCTTGTCTTGGGCACCCATTCCAATAAACAACCTTTCCTCTCCTCATCACCCTGTGCTTCCTACAATCAAGCCAATTCTGCTCCCAACCAGCACTTTCCCTGGATCATATGCTATCTAACTTTTCAGAGTGATCTACCATGAGGAACCTTATCAAAGGCCTTAATGAAGTGCATATGGACCACATCAACCACCCTGCCCTCATTGACCTTCTTGGTTACTTCTTCAAAAACGCAATCAAGTTTGTGAGACATGATCTCCTGAGCACAAAGGCATGGTGTAATTGGTCAGTGCAGACTCGACGGGATAGAGATCCCGATCCTGCAGTAAATCTCCCTATGACACCAACCAGATCCCACAGCATACTGCTACCACTAACAACAAGGTGAGACATGGAAAATGTCGGCCATTTCTCGTATCTCGGAAGCAACCCCTTAACAAAAGCAGACACCTAAAGCACCGTCAGCTTCAGCAGATGAGTACAGCCTTTAGGCTTTCTGCAGAATATTGTGTCCAAAGAAGCAGACAAACTGAGACAACTTCACAGTTGTGATCCCTGTGGTCCTGTACAATTCAGAGACAGAGACCTCCGTCAGAAGCCACCTCAAACACTGGAGCGTTGCCATAGAACTGCAAGTATAGTGCATGGAGTAAAGCCAGATCATATATAGAAAGAGGCTTTGAGGAAAGAGAAGCAGAATAAAGTAAGGTAGAAGGGCTGAAATGTGTGTACCTCAATGCAAGAAGCATCAGGAACAAAGGTGATGAACTGAGAGCTTGGATACATACATGGAATTATGATGTAGTGGCCATTACAGAGACTTGGCTGGCACCAGTGCAGGTATGGATTCTCAATATTCCTGGATTTCAGTGCTTTAAAAGGGATGGGGGGGGGATAAAGGGGAGCAGGGGTGGCATTACTGGTCAGGGATACTATTACAGCTACAGAAAGGGTGGGTAATGTAGCAGGATCCTCTTTTCAGTCAGTATGGGTGGAAGTCAGGAACAGGAAGGGAGCAGTTACTCTACTGGGGGTATTCTATAGGCCCCCTGGTAGCAGCAGAGATACCGAGGAGCAGATTGGGAGGCAGATTTTGGAAAGGTGCAAAAATAACAGGGTTGTTATCCTGGGTGACTATAAATTCCCCAATTTTGATTGGCACCTGATTAGTTCCAATGGTTTAGATGAGGAAGAATTTGTTAAGTGTGTCCAGGACGGATTCCTGTCACAGTATGTTGACAGGCCGACTAGGGGGAATGCCATACTAGATCTAGTATTAGGTAACGAACCGGGTCAGGTCACAGATCTCTCAGTGGGTGAGCATCTGGGGGACAGTGACCACCACTCCCTGGCCTTTAGCATTATCATGGAAAAGGATAGAATCAGAGGGGGCAGGAAAACTTTTAATTGGGAAAGGGCAAATTATGAGGTGATAAGGCTAGAACTTGCAGGTGTGAATTGGGATGATGTTTTTGCAGGGAAATGTACCATGGACATGTGGTCGATGTTTAGGGATCCCTTGGAGGATGTTAGACATGAATTTGTCCCAGTGAGGAAGGTAAAGAATGGTAAGGTGAAGGAACCATGGGTGACAAGAGAGGTGAAGAATCTAGTCAGGTGGAAGAAGACAGCATACATGAGGTTTAGGAAGCAAGGACCAGATGGGTCTATTGAGGAATATAGGGTAGCAAAAAAGAAGCTTAAGAAGGGGCTGAGAAGAGCAAGAAGGGGGCATGAGAAGGCCTTGGCGAGTAGGGTAAAGGAAAACCCCAAGGCATTCTTCAATTATGTGAAGAACAAAAGGATGACAGGAGTGAAGATAGGACCAATTAGAGATAGAGGTGGAAAGATGTGCCTAGAGGCTGTGGAAGTGAGCGAGGTCCTCAATGAATACTTCTCGTTGGTATTCACCAATGAGAGGGAA
The DNA here is from genome assembly GCF_030028105.1 of Mobula birostris. Taxonomy (NCBI): domain Eukaryota; kingdom Metazoa; phylum Chordata; class Chondrichthyes; order Myliobatiformes; family Myliobatidae; genus Mobula; species Mobula birostris. The sequence continues at coordinate 9,156,443 of NC_092393.1, read as the reverse complement.
CTTGATGACGGTGAGGACAATATGAGTGAGGTTGATGTTCTGGAGCATGTTGATATTAAGGGAGAGGAGGTGTTGGAGTTGTTAAAATGCATTAGGACGGATAAGTCCCCGGGGCCTGATGGAATATTCCCCAGGCTGCTCCACGAGGCGAGGGAAGAGATTGCTGAGCCTCTGGCTAGGATCTTTATGTTCCTCGTTGTCCACAGGAATGGTACCAGAGGATTGGAGGGAGGCGAATGTTGTCCCCTTGTTCAAAAAAGGTAGTAGAGATAGTCTGGGTAATTATAGACCGGTGAGCCTTACGTCTGTGGTGGGAAAACTGTTGGAAAAGATTCTTAGAGATAGGATCTATGGGCATTTAGAGAATCATGGTCTGATCAGGGACAGTCAGCATGGCTTTGTGAAGGGCAGATCGTGTCTAACAAGCCTGATAGAGTTCTTTGAGGAGGTGACCAGGCATATAGATGAGGGTAGTGCAGTGGATGTGATCTACATGGATTTTAGTAAGGCATTTGACAAGGTTCCACACGTTAGGCTTATTCAGGAGGTCAGAAGGCATGGGATCCAGGGAAGTCTGGCCAGGTGGATTCAGAATTGGCTTGCTTGCAGAAAGCAGAGGGTTGTGGTGGAGGGAGAACATTTGGATTGGAGGGTTGTGACTAGTGATGTCCCACAAGGATCTGTTCTGGGACCTCTACTTTTCGTTTTATTAACGACCTGGATGTGGGGGTAGAAGGGTGGGTTGGCAAGTTTGCAGATGACACAAAAGTTGGTGGTGTTGTGGATAGTGTAGAGGATTGTGTAGAGGATTGTCGAAGATTGCAGAGAGACATTGATAGGATGCAGAAGTGGGCTGAGAAGTGGCAGATGGAGTTCAACCCAGAGAAGTGTGAGGTTCTCTTGGAAGGACAAACTCCAAAGCAGAGTACAAAGTAAATGGCAGGATACTTGACAGTGTGGAGGAGCAGAGGGATCTGGGGGTGCATGTCCTCAGATCCCTGAAAGTTGCCTCACAGGTAGATAAGGTAGTTAACAAAGCTTAAAGAGTGTTTGCTTTCATAAGTCGAGGGATAGAGTTTAAGAGTCGCAGGGTAATGATGCAGCTCTATAAAACTCTGGTTAGGCCAGACTTGGAGCACTGTGTCCAGTTCTGGTCGCCTCACTATAGGAAGGATGTGGAAGCATTGGAAAGGGTACAGAGGAGATTTACCAAGATGCTGCCTGGTTTAGAGAGTATGGATTATGATCAGAGATTAACAGAGCTAGGGCTTTACTCTCTGGAGAGAAGGAGGATGAGAGGAGACATGATAGAGATATACAAGATATTAAGAGGAATAGATAGAGTGGACAGCCAGCGCCTCTTCCCCAGGGCACCACTGCTGAATACAAGAGGACATGGCTTTAAGGTAAGGAGTGGGAAGTTCAAGGGGGATATTAGAAGGTTTTTTACTCAGAGAGTGGTTGGTGTGTGGAATGCACTGCCTGAGTCAGTGGTGGAGGCAGATACGCTAGTGAAATTTAATAGACTACTAGGCAGGTATATGGAGGAATTTAAGGTGGGGTGGTTATATGGGAGGCAGGGTTTAAGGGTCGAACATTGTGGGCCGAACGGCCTGTACTGTACTGTTCAATGTTCTATATTCTATGTTAAAAGTCACAAGCTATCATTAATTCCAGGTCAACATTGAGGCCTTATTGATATCCAGTTAGACCCATTGATCAGGCCGCATCCTTCACATACCAGATGCTGGACTCCCAAGACAAAATGTATTCTGATCTCTGAGTGTTGTTCTCAGAGCATCATTGAGAAGGTGTAATATCCTTAATTAACTTCTGACCCACCCACAATGGAGAAGGTGTGTTCAAGACAACAAACAGAACACAGAAGCCCAATGAGGGAATGACTGCACCACCTCCCCCAATGTCCATCTGCTCACCCCATCAGATGCCTCCCACCAACAGCTCACTCACTGGTCTCAACAAACACCTCAGCACCTACAGGGCAGGAGCGAGAACATTATCCTCAGCATGGAGGAGGAGGAGAAGGCTTCAGAGTGTCAATCTGGCAGAGTCACTTACTTTAATGGAGTCGATCTTCTGTTTCAACTTTCCAATCTCGCCTGAGGTTTCCTCTATCAGTGTATCCACTTCTCCCTGTCGCCCATTGAGTTCTTTCTGAAAAGACAGAGCATTCAATATAATTAAAAATCATTGCATTGTCTCCACACTAATGACCCTGCCTGCAGTGCAGTGGAACTTACACCCTTCCTATGGGGCAGCACAGCCACACGCTGGGCTCACATTTCATCCCCTGATGAATTACCAGGTCCAGAGATACACTGAGGCATCGACTCACAAGTTGGGATCAGTCGTACAACCCTGGGTAGGTTATATCCCAATCAATGCTTCTGCAGAAATGGTATAGTTAGGAAGATGTCATTACCAGTGCAACTCACAGCAACAACTCACAACTTCATTGTGGAAGACAGTGAACAGTACACCTGATGTTGTAGTGTGTGAAGGAAGAGAAGTGGGTGCAGTTACTGTTACAAGAGAGAAGGTGCTCAAAAAGCTGAAAGACCTAAAGGTACATAAGTCACCTGGACCAGATGAACTGCACCCTAGGGTTTTGAAAGAGCTAGCGTTAGAGATTGTGGTGGCATTAGAAATTATCTTTCAAAAATCATTGGACTCTGGCATGGTGCCAGGGGACTGGAAAATTGCAAACATTACTCCATGAGGCAGGCAGCAGAAAGGAAATTATAGACCAGTTAGCCTGACCTCAGTGGTTGGGAAGATGTTAGAGTCAAATGTTAAAGATGAGATGTTGGAATACATGAGATTACAAGTAGGGTAGATAAAGGAGATGCAGTAGATGTTGTGTATTTAGACTTTCAGAAGGCCTTTGACAAGGTGCCACACATGAGGCTGTTTACCAAGTTAAGAGCCCATAGTATTACAGGAAAGTTACTGGCATGGTTAGAGCATTGGCTGATTGGTAGGAGGCAGCGAGTAGGAATGAAAGGATCCTTTTCTGGTTGGCTGCCGGTGACTAGTGGTGTTCTGCAGGGCTTGGTGTTGGGACCACTTCTTTTTATGTTGATTATAAATGACTTAGATGATGGAACAGATGGCTTTGTTGCCAAGTTTGCAGATGATACGAAGATTGGTGGAGCGGCAGATAGTGTTGAGGAAACAGGTAGGATGCAGAAGGACTTAGACAGATTAGGAGAATGGGTAAGAAATTGGCAAATGAAAAATACAAATTTGGAAAGTGCATAGTCATGCACTTTGGTAGTAGAAATAAATGTGTGGACTATTTTCTAAAAATCTGAGATGCAAAGCGACTTGGGAGTCCTTGTGCAGAACACCCTTAAGGTTAACTTGCAGGTTGAGTCAGTGGTGAGGAAGGCAAATGCCATGTTCGCATTTATTTAAAGAGATCTAGAATACAAGAGCCAGGATGTGATGCTGAGACTCTATAACGCACTGGTGAGGCCTCACCTTGAGTATTGTGAACAGTTTTGGGCCCCTTATCTTAGAATAGATGTACTGGCATTGGAGAGGGTCCAGAGGAGGTTCACAAGGGTGATTCCAGGAATTAAAGGGTTAACATACCAGGAACATTTAATGGTTCTGGGTCTGTACACTCTGGAATTTAGAAGGATGAGGGGGGATCTCATTGAAATGTTTTGAATGTTGAAAGGCCTAGACAGAGTAGATGTGGAAAGGATGTTTCCCATGGTGGGAGAGTCTAGGACAAGAGGGCATAGCGTCAGGATAGAGGGGTGCCCTTTCAAAACGGAGAGGCGGAGAAATTTCTTTAGCCAAAGGGTGGTGAATTTGTGGAGTTTGTCGCCACGTGCAGCTGTGGAGGCCAGGTCATTGGATGTATGTAAGGCAGGGATTGATAGGCTCTTGATTGGACATGGCACCAAAGGTTATGGGGAGAAGGCCGGGAATTGGGGTTGAAGAGGAGAGAAAGGAAGAATCAGTCATGATTGAATGGCAGGGCAGACTCGATAGGCCAGATGGCCTAATTCTGTTCCTATGTCCTATGGTCTTAAGGTCTAAGAGAGTTAAGAAAGTTTATGGCTAACACGGCAATTTGCAGAGGGTTGCATTTGGAATTCTTGTGGAGCAGTCATAGTTTTCCATCAACAAGACTGGGTTCAAGCTGAAGCCTCTGCTGCTAGCCATGTGGTGTTTGCACAGTCTCTCTGCAGGTTTCCTCAGGATACTCCGGTTTCCTCTCACATTCCAATGACCTGCAGGTCAGTGGGTTAAATAGCTGCTGCACATAGCACCTAATATGTTGTGAGTGGTAGAATATGCATGGAGCTGATGGGAATGGGCACAAAGAATTGTGGACACAGCCCAGCACATCATGGCAACTGGTCTCCCCCCCTTGGACTTTGTCTACACTTCTCACTGCCTCCATAAAGCAGCCAGCATAATCAAAGTTTACTTTGAACTTTGTACCACCAGGCTCAGGGACAACTACTAACCCACTGTTATAAGTCTTTGGATTGTTTCCTTAAGGTAAGACAATTGACCTCCCAATCTACCTCAGTATGACCTTGTGCCTTACCGTCTGCCTGCACTGCACTTTCTCTGCAGCTGTTACACTTTATTCTGCATTGTTATTTGTTTTACCCTGTACCACCTCAATGCACTGTGTAATGAATTGATCTGTATGAACAGTATGCTTGACAAGCCTTTCACTGTAGCTCGATACACAAGACAATATTAAGCCTATTTATCAAATGTGATTAGTGTATGGTGAGTGTGAATCGGTGGTTGATGGTCAGCATTGACTCACTGGGCCAAGGTGCCTGTTTCAGGCTGTGTTACTCAATCTCAGTCACCATCTGCCAAGCCCCTCCTCCATGGCCCTGCCTCCCTGCCCTGGCTATTTACTGTGGGCTCCCCCAATTTGATGTGACCACTGTACAACTTCACTAAAACTAGTCACTGTATCCCAACTCCCAGTCACACACACCATCCCTGGGCCCTGCCCTGCAACAGTTCACAGTTCACCAACATATCCAGCTTCACATTCTCAATGTCACACTGACCTCCTCACACACTCAACCTTCACCATCTTCTCTCTGAGACCTCGATCACTTGAGGATTCCTCCTCCTGACCTCACTCTCCCTCATGACCATCTGAAACTAACTGAAGTTCCTCACTCTGAATACCACCAGCCCTCCCATCACCCCAAAACTCTTTCCTCTTTGACACCTTCCGCACTTTAATGGATCGCCAAGTTCCTTAAGTTTTCATCAGCCCTCTTAATTTTAACTGTAGATTAGATTCATAGAGTTAGGCCTAATTTGCCCATGTTGACCAAGATGTCTGTCCATGCTAATCTCGATGGCTTCTATTTGATCCATATCCTTCTAAACTTTTCCTATCCGTGTACCTGCAATAATTCCTTTGAAATTGACTCACTTCCACCACCTCCTCTGGCTGCCCATTTCATATACCCACCATCCTGTGTGAAAAACTTGACCCTTAGGTTCCCTTTAAACCCTTCCCCTTTCACATTAAACCTATAGGCTCCCCCAACCTGAGAAAAAAGACTGCACCTATCCACCTGATCTACACTCCTTCACTCCTGGGAAATCAGTCCCAGCCTATCCAATTTTTCTTTGTAGAGTAAGCCCTCTAGTCCAGACAACAATCTTGTGCATCTTTTCTGCACTTTCCTAGCCTAAATACCTTCTCCCTCTAACAGGGCAACCAGAACTTCACACAATACTCCAAATGTTTTCTACAATTGTCACACCACATTCCAACCCTTATACGCATTGCCTCAGCTGATGAAGTTAAATATGCCACATGCTTTCTTCACCAGCTGTCTCGCTGAGTCACCACTTTCAGAGAACTGTGTACTTGTACCCCAAGATCTCTCTGTTCGACACTCCCCAGGGCCCTGAGATTCACCTCACGTCCTGCTCACTTCACACTTGCCTGAGTAAAATTCTATCCGTCATTCCTTGACCTACTTTACCAGTTGATCTAGATCTTGTTGTAACCTCAGACGACCTTCTTCACTGTTCTACCACCAATTCTGGTGTACTTTGTACACTTACTAATCGTGCCACATACAATCTCTTCCAAAATATTAACATACATGATGAACAATAAAAGACCCAGCATTAGTCCCTGTAGCACATCAGGCCTCCGCTCCATATCCTCCATATCCACCCTTTGCTTCTTGCCACCAAGTCAATTATGTATCCAATTTCGTATCTTACCCTGCATCACAAGGAATAGCCTTCCACATGGGACCTCGTCAAAGGCCTTGCTAAAGTCCATGCCAACGATGCCTACTGCCCTACCCCCATTAATCCTACAAAAAATGTTGGTGAACGCAGCAGGCCAGACAGCATCTATAGGAAGAGGTACATTTGATGTTTCAGGCCGGGACCCTTCCTGACGCAGGGTCCTGGCCTGAAACATCGACTGTACCTCTTCCTATAGATGCTGCCTGGCCTGCTGCGTTCACCAGCATTTTTTGAGTGTGTTGCTTGAATTTCCAGCATCTGCAGATTTCCTCGTGTCTGCACCCATTAATCCTAAACTGCCTTCTCAAAAAACTCAGTCAAATTTGTGAGACCTGATTTCCCAGGAACACAGCCATGTGGACTCTCCCTAATCAGTCAGTGCCTTTCCAAATATAAATAAATCGCATTCCGCAGATCCCAGTAATTTTCCCACCACTGATGTAAATCTCACTGGCCGACAGTCCTTTGGCTTGGCCTTGCAATCTTTCTTAAATTAAGACACAACATTAGCCATTTTACAGCCTTCCTGTACCTTACCTGTGACTAATGGTGATACAAAATCTCTGCCAGGTCCCCACAATCTCCTCCATTTGTTCCAACAACACGATATAGCTGTGCAGGCCCAAGGATTTATCCACCTTTCTGCACTTCAAGAGCCAGCACCTCCTCCTTTGTAATATCAATGTGCTTCAGTATATCACTGCTCTCTTCCCTGAACTCAGCAGTAACCACACTCTTCTCCATCATAAATACAGGGGCGAACTGCCCAGTTAAGGCCTCACCCATATCTCATGGCTCTACAGATAGATTATCACACTGATTTTTAAAATCGAACCTACTCTCTCCCCATTTATCCTTTTGCTATTAATCTCTTACATTATGACTCCCCTTTGCCTTATGTATAAGGGTATCTCCTAATGTACACTCCTAATTCTCTCACTCACAAGGGACTCACTCAGTCCCAGTTGCCTACCTAACCTATATCCACTTTTTTCCTGACCAAAGAATTAATATCCCTCAACGTTCGGAGGTTCCCCAATCCTGCCTGCCTGCCCTTCACTCTAACAGAAACATGCTGCCCTGGACTCTCCTAATCTCAGTTTTAAAATCCTCCCATCAGCCAATGTCCCTTCACCTGCAAAGAACAACCCTTGACCAACCTTTGCACCTGTTGCCATTCTTTCGGGTGAAGAAAGCACGTGGCATACGCCACCCATCTTGGTCGAATTTGATGAGTGTCTTTAACTAACTTGTCTTATACAGTCAAAGCTAATGAGAGCTAAATACTTCGATTCACTTGATAACTTTTGATCTGAGTGACAGATTTTGTTAAATTATTTATTCAACTTGGGTTTTCCCTAATACGCTGAAGTATTATATAGTTATTTTCCCAGTCTCGATATTCCTTCTTTCCTTGTAACCCAATCTTCCTGAAGTGAATTGGGAGGTTTCATAACACCTCCCCCATGATCCAAAATGCTCCCACATGCCAATGAACTGCCCTCAGAGAGAGCTCTGTTCTCTGATGGACAAGTACAACCACAACTATGAAACCAGCAGGATTTTGCACATGATACTTGCTTGGATCGCTGGGGTGGTGTGAATCGGTACGGTAAAGTGCAGAGATTAGACTCAACTGCAATCACTGCTTGGTATGGAGGCTCCAAGGCCCAGGCTTGCAGAGAGTTCCAGCTCCATCACAAACACAACGCTCCCCGTGATACAGGCAACTCCATCACAGACACAACCTTCCCCGTGATACAGGCAGCTCCATCACAGGCACAACAATCCCCGTGATACAGGCAGCTCTATCACAGACACAACCTTCCCCATGATACAGGCAACCCCATCACAGACACAACAATCCCCGTGATACAGGCAGCTCCATCACAGGCACAACACTCCCCGTGATACAGGCAGCTCCATCACAGGCACAACGCTCCCCGTGATACAGGCAGCTCCATCACAGGCACAATGCTCCACGTGATACAGGCAGCTCCATCACAGCCACAACGCTCCCCGTGATACAGGCAGCTCCATCACAAACACAACGCTCCCCGTGATACAGGCAGCTCCATCACAGGCACAACGCTCCCCGTGATACAGGCAGCTCCATCACAGGCACAACGCTCCCCGTGATACAGGCAGCTCCATCACAAGCACAACACTCCCCGTGATACAGGCAGCTCCATCACAGGCACAACACTCCCCGTGATACAGGCAGCTCCATCACAGGCACAACACTCCCCGTGATACAGGCAGCTCCATCACAGGCACAATGCTCCACGTGATACAGGCAGCTCCATCACAGGTGCAACGCTCCCCGTGATACACGCAGCTCCATCACAGACACGACCTTCCCCGTGATACAGGCAGCTCCATCACAGGCACAACGCTCCCCGTGATACACGCAGCTCCATCACAGACACGACCTTCCCCGTGATACAGGCAGCTCCATCACAGACACAACGCTCCCCGTGATACAGGCAGCTCCATCACAGACACAACCTTCCCCGTGATACAGGCAGCTCCATCACAGACACGACCTTCCCCGTGATACAGGCAGGTTCATCACAGACACAACACTCCCCGTGATACAGGCAGGTTCATCACAGACACAACACTCCCCGTGATACAGGCAGCTTCATCACAGACATGACCTTCCCCATGATACAGGCAGCTCCATCACAGGCACAACGCTCCATGTGATACAGGCAGCTCCATCACAGACACAACCTTCCCCGTGATACAGGCAGCTTCATCACAGACACGACCTTCCCCGTGATACAGGCAGCTCCATCACAGACACGACGCTCCCCGTGATACAGGCAGCTCCATCACAGACACGACCTTCCCCGTGATACAGGCAGCTCCATCACAGACACAACCTTCCCCGTGATACAGGCAGCTTCATCACAGGCACAATGCTCCCCGTGATACAGGCAGCTCCATCACAGATGCAACCTTCCCCGTGATACAGGCAGCTCATCACAGACACATCCTTCCCCGAGATACAGGCAGCTCCATCACAGACACGACCTTCCCCGTGAAACAGGCAGCTCCATCACAGGCACGACCTTCCCCGTGATACAGACAGCTCCATCACAGACACGACCTTCCCCGTGATACAGACAGCTCCATCACAGGCACAACGCTCCCCGTGATACAGCCAGCTTCATCACAGACACGACCTTCCCCGTGATACAGGCAGGTCCATCACAGACACAACAATACCCGTGATACAGGCAGCTTCATCACAGACACAACCTTCCCCGTGATACACGCAGCTCCATCACAGACACAACAATCCCCGTGATACAGGCAGCTCCATCACAACCACAACCTTCCCCGTGATACAGGCAGCTCCATCACAGACAAAACGCTCCCCGTGATACAGGCAGCACCATCACAGACACAATGCTCCTCGTACTACAGACAGCTCCATCACAGGCACAATGCTCCCTGTGATACAGGCAGCTCCATCACAGACACTACCTTCCCTGTGATACATGCAGCTCCATCACAGGCACAACCTTCCCCGTGATACAGGTAGCTCCATCACAGACACCACGCTCCATGTGATACAGGCAGCTCCATCACAGGCACAACGCTCCCCGTGATACAGGCAGCTTCATCACAGACACGACCTTCCCCATGATACAGGCAGCTCCATCACAGACACAACGCTCCCCGTGATACACGCAGCTCCATCACAGACACCACGCTCCACGTGATACAGGCAGCTCCATCACAGACACAACGCTCCCCGTGATACAGGCAGCTCCATCGCAGACACAACCTTCCCCGTGATACAGGCAGCTCCATCACAGACACGACCTTCCCCGTAATACAGGCAGCTCCATCACAGGCACAACGCTCCCTGTGATACAGGCAGCTCCATCACAGACACGACCTTCCCGGTGATACAGGCAGCTCCATCACAGGCGCAACGCTCCACGTGATACAGGCAGCTCCATCACAGGCACAACACTCACCGTGATACAGGCAGCTCCATCACAGGCACAACACTCCCCGTGATACAGGCAGCTCCATCACAGGCACAATGCTCCACGTGATACAGGCAGCTCCATCACAGGTGCAACGCTCCCCGTGATACAGGCAGCTCCATCACAGGTGCAACGCTCCCCGTGATACAGGCAGCTCCATCACAGGCACAACGCTCCCCGTGATACAGGCAGCTCCATCACAGGCACAACACTCCCAGTTATACAGGCAGCTCCATCACAGACACAGTGCTCCCCGTGATACAGGCAGCTCCATCACAGGCACAACCTTCCCCGTGATACAGGCAGCTCCATCACAGGCACTACGCTCCACGTCATACAGGCAGCTCCATCACAGGCACAACGCTCCCCGTGATACAGGCAGCTCCATCACAGACACAACGCTCCACGTGATACAGGCAGCTCCATCACAGGCACAACACTCCCCGTGATACAGGCAGCTCCATCACAGACACAACGCTCCCCGTGATACAGGCAGCTCCATCACAGACACAACGCTCCCCGTGATACATGCAGCTCCATCACAGGCACAACGCTCCCCGTGATACAGGCAGCTCCATCACAGACACAACGCTCCCTGTAATACAGGCAGCTCCATCACAGGCACAATGCTCCCCATGATACAGGCAGCTCCATCACAGACACGACGTTCCCCGTGATACATGCAGCTCCATCACAGACACGACCTTCCCTGTGATACAGGCAGCTCCATCACAGACACAACGCTCCCCGTGATACAGGCAGCTCCATCACAGACACAACCTTCCCCGTGATACAGGCAGCTCCATCACAGACACGACCTTCCCCGTGATACAGGCAGGTTCATCACAGACACAACACTCCCCGTGATACAGGCAGCTTCATCACAGACACGACCTTCCCCATGATACAGGCAGCTCCATCACAGACACAACGCTCCCCGTGATACAGACAGCTCCATCACAGACACGACCTTCCCCGTGATACAGACAGCTCCATCACAGCCACAACGCTCCCCGTGATACAGCCAGCTTCATCACAGACACGACCTTCCCCGTAATACAGGCAGGTCCATCACAGACACAACAATCCCCGTGATACAGGTAGCTCTATCACAGACACAACAATCCCCGTGATACAGGCAGCTCCATCACAGACACAACCTTCCCCGTGATACAGGCAGCTCCATCACAGACAAAACGCTCCCCGTGATACAGGCAGCACCATCACAGACACAACGCTCCTCGTACTACAGACAGCTCCATCACAGGCACAATGCTCCCTGTGATACAGGCAGCTCCATCACAGACACTACCTTCCCTGTGATACATGCAGCTCCATCACAGGCACAACCTTCCCCGTGATACAGGTAGCTCCATCACAGACACCACGCTCCATGTGATACAGGCAGCTCCATCACAGACACAACGCTCCCCGTGATACAGGCAGCTCCATCACAGACACAACCTTCCCCGTGAAACAGGCAGCTCCATCACAGACACGACCTTCCCCGTGAAACAGGCAGCTCCATCACAGGCACGACCTTCCCCGTGATACAGACACCTCCATCACAGGCACAACGCTCCCGGTGATACAGGCAGCTCCATCACAGATACGACCTTCCCCATGATACAGGCAACTCCATCACAGACACGATCTTCCCCGTGAAACAGGCAGCTCCATCACAGACACGACCTTCCCCATGATACAGGCAACTTCATCACAGACACGACCTTCCCCGTGATACAGGCAGCTCCATCACAGGCACAACGCTCCCCGTGATACAGGCAGCTCCATCGCAGACACGACCTTTCCCGTGAAACAGGCAGCTCCATCACAGACACGACCTTCCCCATGATACAGGCAGCTCCATCACAGGCACAACGCTCCACGTCATAGAGGCAGCTCCATCACAGACACAACCTTCCCCGTGATACAGGCAGCTTCATCACAGACACGACCTTCCCGTGATACAGGCAGCTCCATCACAGATGCAACCTTACCCGTGATACAGGCAGCTCATCACAGGCACAACTTTCCCCGTGATACAGGCAGCTGCATCACAGACACAACCTTCCCAGTGATACAGGCAGCTCATCACAGACACGACCTTCCCCATGATACAGGCAGCTCCATCACAGACACGACCTTCCCCGAGATACAGGGAGCTCCATCACAGGCACGACCTTCCCCGTGAAACAGGCAGCTCCATCACAGGCAAGACCTTCCCCGTGATACAGACAGCTCCATCACAGACACAATTCTCCCTGTGATACAGGCAGTTCCATCACAAACACTATCTTCCCCGTGAGACAGGCAGCTCCATCACAGGCACAACCTTCCCCGTGATACAGGTAGCTCCATCACAGACACAACGCTCCCCGTGATACAGGCAGCTCCATCACAGACACCACGCACCACGTGATACAGGCAGCTCCATCACAGACACAACGCTCCCCGTGATACAGGCAGCTCCATCACAGACACAACCTTCCCCGTGATACAGGCAGCTCCATCACAGGCACAACGCTCCCTGTGATACAGGCAGCTCCATCACAGGCACAATGCTCCCCATGATACAGGCAGCTCCATCACAGACACGACGCTCCACGGGATACAGGCAGCTCCATCACAGACATGACCTTCCCCGTGATACAGGCAGCTCCATCACAGACACAACGCTCCCCGTGATACAGGCAGCTCCATCACAGACACAACGCTCCCCGTGATACAGGCTGCTCCATCAGAGACATAATCCTCCCCGTGATACAGGCAGCTTCATCACAGACACGACCTTCCCCGAGATACAGGCAGCTCCATCACAGGCATGACCTTCCCCGTGAAACAGGCAGCTCCATCACAGGCAAGACCTTCCCCGTGATACAGACAGCTCCATCACAGACACAATGCTCCCTGTGATACAGGCACTTCCATCACAAACACTATCTTCCCCGTGAGACAGGCAGCTCCATCACAGGCACAACCTTCCCCGTGATACAGGTAGCTCCATCACAGACACAACGCTCCCCGTGATACAGGCAGCTGCATCACAGACACCACGCTCCACGTGATACAGGCAGCTCCATCACAGACACAACGCTCCCCGTGATACAGGCAGCTCCATCACAGACACAGCCTTCCCCGTGATACAGGCAGCTCCATCACAGGCACAACGCTCCCTGTGATACAGGCAGCTCCATCACAGACACAACGCTCCCCGTGATACAGGCAGCTCCATCACACACACAGCCTTCCCCGTGATACAGGCAGCTCCATCACAGGCACAACGCTCCCTGTGATACAGGCAGCTCCATCACAGGCACAACGCTGCCTGTGATACAGGCAGCTCCATCACAGACACAATGCTGCCTGTAATACAGGCAGCTCCATCACAGGCACAATGCTCCCCATGATACAGGCAGCTCCATCACAGACACGACGCTCCACGGGATACAGGCAGCTCCATCACAGACATGACCTTCCCCGTGATACAGACAGCTCCATCACAGACACAACGCTCCCCGAGATACAGGCAGCTCCATCACAGGCACGACCTTCCCCGTGAAACAGGCAGCTCCATCACAGGCAAGACCTTCCCCGTGATACAGACAGCTCCATCACAGACACAATGCTCCCTGTGATACAGGCAGTTCCATCACAAACACTATCTTCCCCGTGAGACAGGCAGCTCCATCACAGGCACAACCTTCCCCGTGATACAGGTATCTCCATCACAGACACAACGCTCCCCGTGATACAGGCAGCTCCATCACAGACACCACGCTCCACGTGATACAATCAGCTCCATCACAGACACAACGCTCCCCGTGATACAGGCAGCTCCATCACAGACACAACCTTCCTCGTGATACAGGCAGCTCCATCACAGGCACAATGCTCCCTGAGATACAGGCAGCTCCATCACAGGCACAACGCTGCCTGTGATACAGGCAGCTCCATCACAGACACAATGCTCCCTGTAATACAGGCAGCTCCATCACAGGCACAATGCTCCCCATGATACAGGCAGCTCCATCACAGACACGACGCTCCACGGGATACAGGCAGCTCCATCACAGACATGACCTTCCCTGTGATACAGGCAGCTCCATCACAGACACAACGCTCCCCGTGATACAGGCAGCTCCATCACAGACACAACCTTCCCCGTGATACAGGCAGCTCCATCACAGACACGACCTTCCCCGTGATACAGGCAGGTTCATCACAGACACAACACTCCCCGTGATACAGGCAGCTTCATCACAGACACGACCTTCCCCATGATACAGGCAGCTCCATCACAGACACGACCTTCCCCGTGATACAGACAGCTCCATCACAGGCACAACGCTCCCCGTGATACAGCCAGCTTCATCACAGACACGACCTTCCCCGTGATACAGGCAGGTCCATCACAGACACAACAATACCCGTGATACAGGCAACTCCATCACAGACACAACCTTCCCCGTGATACAGGCAGCTCCATCACAGACACAGTGCTCCCCGTGATACAGGCAGCTCCATCATAGGCACAACCTTCCCCGTGATACAGGCAGCTCCATCACAGGCACAACGCTCCACGTCATACAGGCAGCTCCATCACAGGCACAACGCTCCCCGTCATACAGGCAGCTCCATCACAGACACAACGCTCCCCGTGATACATGCAGCTCCATCACAGGCACAACGCTCCCCGTGATGCAGGCAGCTCCATCACAGACACAACCTTACCCATGATACAGGCAACTCCATCACAGACACAACAATCCCCGTGATACAGGCAGCTCCATCACATGCACAACCTTCCCCGTGATACAGGCAGCTTCATCACAGACACAACGCTCCTTGTACTACAGGCAGCTCCATCACAGGCACAATGCTCCCTGTGATACAGACAGCTCCATCACAGACACTACCTTCCCTGTGATACAGGCAGCTCCATCACAGGCACAACCTTCCCCGTGATACAGGTAGCTCCATCACAGACACCACGCTCCATGTGATACAGGCAGCTCCATCACAGGCACAACGCTCCCCGTGATACAGGCAGCTTCATCACAGACACGACCTTCCCAGTGATACAGGCAGCTCCATCACAGACACAACGCTCCCTGTAATACATGCAGCTCCATCACAGACATGACATTCCCCGTGATACACGCAGCTCCATCACAGACATAACCTTCCCTGTGATACAGGCAGCTCCATCACAGACACAACGCTCCCCGTGATACAGGCAGCTCCATCACAGACACAACCTTCCCAGTGATACAGGCAGCTCCATCACAGACACAACCTTCTCCGTGATACAGGTAGCTCCATCACAGACACGACGCTCCCCGTGATACAGGCAGCTCCATCACAGACACAACCTTCCCCGTGATACAGGCAGCTCCATCACAGACACAACCTTCCCCGTGATACAGGCAGCTTCATCACAGGCACAATGCTCCCCGTGATACAGGCAGCTCCATCACAGATGCAACCTTCCCCGTGATACAGGCAGCTCATCACAGGCACAACTTTCCCCGTGATACAGGCAGCTCCATCACAGACACGACCTTCCCGTGATACAGGCAGCTGCATCACAGACACAACCTTCCGCGAGATACTGGCAGCTCCATCACAGGCACGACCTTCCCCGTGAAACAGGCAGCTCCATCACAGGCACGACCTTCCCCGTGATACAGACAGCTCCATCACAGACACGACCTTCCCCGTGATACAGACAGCTCCATCACAGGCACAACGCTCCCCGTGATACAGGCAGCTTCATCACAGACACGACCTTCCCCGTGATACGGGCAGCTCCATCACAGACACAACAATCCCCGTGATACAGGCAGCTCCATCACAGACACAACCTTCCCCGTGATACAGGCAGCTCCATCACAGACACAACAATCCCCGTGATACAGGCAGCTCTATCACAGACACAACCTTCCCCGTGATACAGGCAGCTCCATCACAGACACAACCTTCCCCATGATACAGGCAACTCCATCACAGACACAACAATCCCCGTGATACAGGCAGCTCCATCACATGCACAACCTTCCCCGTGATACAGGCAGCTCCATCACAGACACAACGCTCCTTGTACTACAGGCAGCTCCATCACAGGCACAATGCTCCCTGTGATACAGACAGCTCCATCACAGATGCAACCTTCCCCGTGATACAGGCAGCTCATCACAGGCACAACTTTCCCCGTGATACAGGCAGCTCCATCACAGACACGACCTTCCCGTGATACAGGCAGCTGCATCACAGACACAACCTTCCGCGAGATACTGGCAGCTCCATCACAGGCACGACCTTCCCCGTGAAACAGGCAGCTCCATCACAGGCACGACCTTCCCCGTGATACAGACAGCTCCATCACAGACACGACCTTCCCCGTGATACAGACAGCTCCATCACAGGCACAACGCTCCCCGTGATACAGGCAGCTTCATCACAGACACGACCTTCCCCGTGATACGGGCAGCTCCATCACAGACACAACAATCCCCGTGATACAGGCAGCTCCATCACAGACACAACCTTCCCCGTGATACAGGCAGCTCCATCACAGACACAACAATCCCCGTGATACAGGCAGCTCTATCACAGACACAACCTTCCCCGTGATACAGGCAGCTCCATCACAGACACAACCTTCCCCATGATACAGGCAACTCCATCACAGACACAACAATCCCCGTGATACAGGCAGCTCCATCACATGCACAACCTTCCCCGTGATACAGGCAGCTCCATCACAGACACAACGCTCCTTGTACTACAGGCAGCTCCATCACAGGCACAATGCTCCCTGTGATACAGACAGCTCCATCACAGACACTACCTTCCCTGTGATACAGGCAGCTCCATCACAGGCACAACCTTCCCCGTGATACAGGTAGCTCCATCACAGACACCACGCTCCATGTGATACAGGCAGCTCCATCACAGGCACAACGCTCCCCGTGATACAGGCAGCTTCATCACAGACACGACCTTCCCCATGATACAGGCAGCTCCATCACAGACACAACGCTCCCCGTGATACACGCAGCTCCATCACAGACACCACGCTCCACGTGATACAGGCAGCTCCATCACAGACACAATGCTCCCCGTGATACAGGCAGCTCCATCGCAGACACAACCTTCCCTGTGATACAGGCAGCTCCATCACAGACACGACCTTCCCCGTGATACAGGCAGCTCCATCACAGGCACAACGCTCCCTGTGATACAGGCAGCTCCATCACACACACAACGCTCCCCGTGATCAGGCAGCTCCATCGCAGACACAACCTTCCCCGTGATACAGGCAGCTCCATCACAGACACGACCTTCCCCGTGATACAGGCAGCTCCATCACAGGCACAACGCTTCCTGTGATACAGGCGGCTCCATCACAGACACAACCTTCCCAGTGCTACAGGCAGCTCCATCACAGGCACAACGCTCCAGGTGATACAGGCAGCTCCATCACAGGCACAATGCTCCCCGTGATACAGACAGCTCCATCACAGACACAACGCTCCCCGTGATACAGGCAGCTCCAACACAGACACCACACTCCACGTGATACAGGCAGCTCCATCACAGACACAACGCTCCCCGTGATACAGGCAGCTCCATCACAGACACAACCTTCCCCGTGATACAGGCAGCTCCAACACAGACACGACCTTCCCCGTGATACAGGCAGCTCCATCACAGGCACAACGCTCCCTGTGATACAGGCAGCTCCATCACAGACACGACGCTCCCCGTGATACAGGCAACTCCATCAGAGACACGACCTTGCCCGTGATACAGGCAGCTCATCACAGACACAACCTTCCCCGTGAAACAGGTAGCTCCATCACAGACACGGCCTTCCCCGTGAAACAGGCAGCTCCATCACAGGCACGACCTTCCCCGTGATACAGACACCTCCATCACAGGCACAACGCTCCCTGTGATACAGGCAGCTCCATCACAGACACGACCTTCCCGGTGCTACAGGCAGCTCCATCACAGGCACAACGCTCCAGGTGATACAGGCAGCTCCATCACAGGCACAATGCTCCCCGTGATACAGGCAGCTCCATCACAGACACAACGCTCCCCGTGATACAGGCAGCTCCAACACAGACACCACACTCCACGTGATACAGGCAGCTCCATCACAGACACAACGCTCCCCGTGATACAGGCAGCTCCATCACAGACACAACCTTCCCCGTGATACAGGCAGCTCCAACACAGACACGACCTTCCCCGTGATACAGGCAGCTCCATCACAGGCACAACGCTCCCTGTGATACAGGCAGCTCCATCACAGACACGACCTTCACCGTGATACAGGCAGCTCCATCACAGACACGACCTTCCCCGTGATACAGGCAACTCCATCACAGGCACAACGCTCCCTGTGATACAGGCAGCTCCATCACAGACACGACGCTCCCCGTGATACAGGCAACTCCATCAGAGACACGACCTTGCCCGTGATACAGGCAGCTCATCACAGACACAACCTTCCCCGTGAAACAGGCAGCTCCATCACAGACACGACCTTCCCCGTGAAACAGGCAGCTCCATCACAGGCACGACCTTCCCCGTGATACAGACACCTCCATCACAGGCACAACGCTCCCCGTGATACAGGCAGCTCCATCACAGACACGACCTTCCCCATGATACAGGCAACTCCATCACAGACACGACCTTCCCCGTGAAACAGGCAGCTCCATCACAGACACGACCTTTCCCATGATACAGGCAACTTCATCACAGACACGACCTTCCCCGTGATACAGGCAGCTCCATCACAGGCACAACGCTCCCCGTTATACAGGCAGCTCCATCACAGACACGACCTTCCCCGTGAAACAGGCAGCTCCATCACAGACACGACCTTCCCCATGATACAGGCAGCTCCATCACAGGCACAACGCTCCACGTCATAGAGGCAGCTCCATCACAGACACAACCTTCCCCATGATACAGGCAGCTTCATCACAGACACGACCTTCCCGTGATACAGGCAGCTCCATCACAGATGCAACCTTCCCCGTGATACAGGCAGCTCCATCACAGACACAACGCTCCCCGTGATACAGGCAGCTCCATCACAGACACAACGCTCCCCGTAATACAGGCAGCTCCATCAGAGACACAATGCTCCCCGTGATACAGGCAGCTTCATCACAGACACGACCTTCCCCGAGATACAGACAGCTCCATCACAGGCATGACCTTCCCCCTGAAACAGGCAGCTCCATCACAGGCAAGACCTTCCCCGTGATACAGACAGCTCCATCACAGACACAATGCTCCCTGTGATACAGGCACTTCCATCACAAACACTATCTTCCCCGTGAGACAGGTAGCTCCATCACAGGCACAACCTTCCCCGTGATACAGGTAGCTCCATCACAGACACAACGCTCCCCGTGATACAGGCAGCTCCATCACAGACACCACGCTCCACGTGATACAGGCAGCTCCATCACAGACACAACGCTCCCCGTGATACAGACAGCTCCATCACAGACACAGCCTTCCCCGTGATACAGGCAGCTCCATCACAGGCACAATGCTCCCTGTGATACAGGCAGCTCCATCACAGACACAACGCTCCCCGTGATACAGGCAGCTCCATCACAGACACAGCCTTCCCCGTGATACAGGCAGCTCCATCACAGGCACAACGCTCCCTGTGATACAGGCAGCTCCATCACAGGCACAACGCTGCCTGTAATACAGGCAGCTCCATCACAGGCACAATGCTCCCCATGATACAGGCAGCTCCATCACAGACACGACGCTCCACGGGATACAGGCAGCTCCATCACAGACATGACCTTCCCCGTGATACAGACAGCTCCATCACAGACACAACGCTCCCCGAGATACAGGCAGCTCCATCACAGGCACGACCTTCCCCATGAAACAGGCAGCTCCATCACAGGCAAGACCTTCCCCGTGATACAGACAGCTCCATCACAGACACAATGCTCCCTGTGATACAGGCAGTTCCATCACAAACACTATCTTCCCCGTGAGACAGGCAGCTCCATCACAGGCACAACCTTCCCCGTGATACAGGTAGCTCCATCGCAGACACAACGCTCCCCGTGATACAGGCAGCTCCATCACAGACACCACGCTCCACGTGATACAATCAGCTCCATCACAGACACAACGCTCCCCGTGATACAGGCAGCTCCATCACAGGCACAATGCTCCCTGTGATACAGGCAGGTCCATCACAGACACAACAATACCCGTGATACAGGCAACTCCATCACAGACACAACCTTCCCCGTGATACAGGCAGCTCCATCACAGGCACAACACTCCCCGTCATACAGGCAGCTCCATCACAGGCACAATGCTCCAGGTGATACAGGCAGCTCCATCACAGGCGCAACACTCCCAGTTATACAGGCAGCTCCATCACAGACACAGTGCTCCCCGTGATACAGGCAGCTCCATCACAGGCACAACCTTCCCCGTGATACAGGCAGCTCCATCACAGGCACAACGCTCCACGTCATACAGGCAGCTTCATCACAGGCACAACGCTCCCCGTCATACAGGCAGCTCCATCACAGACACAACGCTCCCCGTGATACATGCAGCTCCATCACAGGCACAACGCTCCCTGTAATACAGGCAGCTCCATCACAGACACGACGTTCCCCGTGATACACGCAGCTCCATCACAGACATGACCTTCCCCGTGATACAGGCAGCTCCATCACAGACACAACCTTCCCCATGATACAGGCAACTCCATCACAGACACAACCTTCCCCGTGATACAGGCAGCTCCATCACAGGCACAACGCTCCCCGTCATACAGGCAGCTCCATCACAGACACAACGCTCCCCGTGATACATGCAGCTCCCTCACAGGCACAACGCTCCCCGTGATGCAGGCAGCTCCATCACAGACACAACGCTCCCTGTAATACAGGCAGCTCCATCACAGACACGACGTTCCCCGTGATACACGCAGCTCCATCACAGACATTACCTTCCCCGTGATACAGGCAGCTCCATCACAGACACAACCTTCCCCATGATACAGGCAACTCCATCACAGACACAACCTTCCCCATGATACAGGCAGCTCCATCACAGACACAACCTTCCCCGTGATACAGGCAGCTTCATCACAGGCACAATGCTCCCCGTGATACAGGCAGCTCCATCACAGATGCAACCTTCCCCGTGATACAGGCAGCTCATCACAGGCACAACTTTCCCCGTGATACAGGCAGCTCCATCACAGACACGACCTTCCCGTGATACAGGCAGCTGCATCACAGGCACGACGTTCCCCGTGATACAGACAGCTCCATCACAGACACGACCTTCCCCGTGATACAGACAGCTCCATCACAGGCACAACGCTCC
This sequence comes from Mobula birostris, assembly GCF_030028105.1. Taxonomy (NCBI): domain Eukaryota; kingdom Metazoa; phylum Chordata; class Chondrichthyes; order Myliobatiformes; family Myliobatidae; genus Mobula; species Mobula birostris. The sequence continues at coordinate 9,134,730 of NC_092393.1, read as the reverse complement.
CCGTGATACAGGCAGCTTCATCACAGACACGACCTTCCCAGTGATACGGGCAGCTCCATCACAGACACAACAATCCCCGTGATACAGGCAGCTCCATCACAGACACAACCTTCCCCGTGATACAGGCAGCTCCATCACAGACACAACAATCCCCGTGATACAGGCAGCTCTATCACAGACACAACCTTCCCCGTGATACAGGCAGCTCCATCACATGCACAACCTTCCCCGTGATACAGGCAGCTCCATCACAGACACAACGCTCCTTGTACTACAGGCAGCTCCATCACAGGCACAATGCTCCCTGTGATACAGACAGCTCCATCACAGACACTACCTTCCCTGTGATACAGGCAGCTCCATCACAGGGACAACCTTCCCCGTGATACAGGTAGCTCCATCACAGACACCACGCTCCATGTGATACAGGCAGCTCCATCACAGGCACAATGCTCCCTGTGATACAGACAGCTCCATCACAGACACTACCTTCCCTGTGATACAGGCAGCTCCATCACAGGGACAACCTTCCCCGTGATACAGGTAGCTCCATCACAGACACCACGCTCCATGTGATACAGACAGCTCCATCACAGGCACAACGCTCCCCGTGATACAGGCAGCTTCATCACAGACACGACCTTCCCCATGATACAGGCAGCTCCATCACAGACACAACGCTCCCCGTGATACACGCAGCTCCATCACAGACACCACGCTCCACGTGATACAGGCAGCTCCATCACAGACACAACGCTCCCCGTGATACAGGCAGCTCCATCGCAGACACAACCTTCCCCGTGATACAGGCAGCTCCATCACAGACACGACCTTCCCCGTGATACAGGCAGCTCCATCACAGGCACAACGCTCCCTGTGATACAGGCAGTTCCATCACAGACACAACGCTCCCCGTGATCAGGCAGCTCCATCGCAGACACAACCTTCCCCGTGATACAGACAGCTCCATCACAGACACGACCTTCCCCGTGATACAGGCAGCTCCATCACAGGCACAACGCTTCCCGGTGCTACAGGCAGCTCCATCACAGGCACAACGCTCCAGGTGATACAGGCAGCTCCATCACAGGCACAATGCTCCCCGTGATACAGGCAGCTCCATCACAGACACAACGCTCCCCGTGATACAGGCAGCTCCAACACAGACACCACACTCCACGTGATACAGGCAGCTCCATCACAGACACAACGCTCCCCGTGATACAGGCAGCTCCATCACAGGCACAACCTTCCCCGTGATACAGGCAGCTCCAACACAGACACGACCTTCCCCGTGATACAGGCAGCTCCATCACAGGCACAACGCTCCCTGTGATACAGGCAGCTCCATCACAGACACGACCTTCACCGTGATACAGGCAGCTCCATCACAGACACGACCTTCCCCGTGATACAGGCAGCTCCATCACAGGCACAACGCTCCCTGTGATACAGGCAGCTCCATCACAGACACGACCTTGCCCGTGATACAGGCAGCTCATCACAGACACAACCTTCCCCGTGAAACAGGCAGCTCCATCACAGACACGGCCTTCCCCGTGAAACAGACAGCTCCATCACAGGCACGACCTTCCCCGTGATACAGACACCTCCATCACAGGCACAACGCTCCCTGTGATACAGGCAGCTCCATCACAGACACGACCTTCCCGGTGCTACAGGCAGCTCCATCACAGGCACAACGCTCCAGGTGATACAGGCAGCTCCATCACAGGCACAATGCTCCCCGTAATACAGGCAGCTCCATCACAGACATGACCTTCCCCGTGATACAGGCAGCTCCATCACAGGCACAACGCTCCCTGTGATACAGGCAGCTCCATCACAGACACGACCTTCACCGTGATACAGGCAGCTCCATCACAGACACAACCTTCCCCGTGATACAGGCAGCTTCATCACAGGCACAATGCTCCCCGTGATACAGGCAGCTCCATCACAGATGCAACCTTCCCCGTGATACAGGCAGCTCATCACAGGCACAACTTTCCCCGTGATACAGGCAGCTCCATCACAGACACGACCTTCCCGTGATACAGGCAGCTGCATCACAGGCACGACGTTCCCCGTGATACAGACAGCTCCATCACAGACACGACCTTCCCCGTGATACAGACAGCTCCATCACAGGCACAACGCTCCCCGTGATACAGGCAGCTTCATCACAGACACGACCTTCCCCGTGATACGGGCAGCTCCATCACAGACACAACAATCCCCGTGATACAGGCAGCTCCATCACAGACACAACCTTCCCCGTGATACAGGCAGCTCCATCACAGACACAACAATCCCCGTGATACAGGCAGCTCTATCACAGACACAACCTTCCCCGTGATACAGGCAGCTCCATCACAGACACAACCTTCCCCATGATACAGGCAACTCCATCACAGACACAACAATCCCCGTGATACAGGCAGCTCCATCACATGCACAACCTTCCCCGTGATACAGGCAGCTCCATCACAGACACAACGCTCCTTGTACTACAGGCAGCTCCATCACAGGCACTACCTTCCCTGTGATACAGGCAGCTCCATCACAGGCACAACCTTCCCCGTGATACAGGTAGCTCCATCACAGACACCACGCTCCATGTGATACAGGCAGCTCCATCACAGGCACAACGCTCCCCGTGATACAGGCAGCTTCATCACAGACACGACCTTCCCCATGATACAGGCAGCTCCATCACAGACACAACGCTCCCCGTGATACACGCAGCTCCATCACAGACACCACGCTCCACGTGATACAGGCAGCTCCATCACAGACACAACGCTCCCCGTGATACAGGCAGCTCCATCGCAGACACAACCTTCCCCGTGATACAGGCAGCTCCATCACAGACACGACCTTCCCCGTGATACAGGCAGCTCCATCACAGGCACAACGCTCCCTGTGATACAGGCAGCTCCATCACAGACACAACGCTCCCCGTGATCAGGCAGCTCCATCGCAGACACAACCTTCCCCGTGATACAGGCAGCTCCATCACAGACACGACCTTCCCCGTGATACAGGCAGCTCCATCACAGGCACAACGCTTCCCGGTGCTACAGGCAGCTCCATCACAGGCACATCGCTCCAGGTGATACAGGCAGCTCCATCACAGGCACAATGCTCCCCGTGATACAGGCAGCTCCATCACAGACACAACGCTCCCCGTGATACAGGCAGCTCCAACACAGACACCACACTCCACGTGATACAGGCAGCTCCATCACAGACACAACGCTCCCCGTGATACAGGCAGCTCCATCACAGACATAACCTTCCCCGTGATACAGGCAGCTCCAACACAGACACGACCTTCCCCGTGATACAGGCAGCTCCATCACAGGCACAACACTCCCTGTGATACAGGCAGCTCCATCACAGACACGACCTTCACCGTGATACAGGCAGCTCCATCACAGACACGACCTTCCCCGTGATTCAGGCAGCTCCATCACAGGCACAACGCTCCCTGTGATACAGGCAGCTCCATCACAGACACGACGCTCCCCGTGATACAGGCAACTCCATCAGAGACACGACCTTGCCCGTAATACAGGCAGCTCATCACAGACACAACCTTCCCCGTGAAACAGGCAGCTCCATCACAGGCACGACCTTCCCCGTGATACAGACACCTCCATCACAGGCACAACGCTCCCTGTGATACAGGCAGCTCCATCACAGACACGACCTTCCCGGTGCTACAGGCAGCTCCATCACAGGCACAACGCTCCAGGTGATACAGGCAGCTCTATCACAGGCACAATGCTCCCCGTAATACAGGCAGCTCCATCACAGACACAACGCTCCCCGTGATACAGGCAGCTCCATCACAGACACGACCTTCCCCGTGATACAGGCAGCTCCATCACAGGCACAACGCTCCCTGTGATACAGGCAGCTCCATCACAGACACGACCTTCACCGTGATACAGGCAGCTCCATCACAGACACGACCTTCCCCGTGAAACAGGCAGCTCCATCACAGACACGACCTTCCCCGTGAAACAGGCAGCTCCATCACAGGCACGACCTTCCCCGTGATACAGACACCTCCATCACAGGCACAACGCTCCCCGTGATACAGGCAGCTCCATCACAGACACAACCTTCCCCATGATACAGGCAACTCCATCACAGACACGACCTTCCCCGTGAAACAGGCAGCTCCATCACAGGCAAGACCTTCCCCGTGATACAGACAGCTCCATCACAGACACAATGCTCCCTGTGATACAGGCACTTCCATCACAAACACTATCTTCCCCGTGAGACAGGCAGCTCCATCACAGGCACAACCTTCCCCGTGATACAGGTAGCTCCATCACAGACACAACGCTCCCCGTGATACAGGCAGCTCCATCACAGACACCACGCTCCACGTGATACAGGCAGCTCCATCACAGACACAACCTTCCCCGTGATACAGGCAGCTCCATCACAGGCACAACGCTCCCTGTGATACAGGCAGCTCCATCACAGGCACAACGCTGCCTGTGATACAGGCAGCTCCATCACAGACACAATGCTGCCTGTAATACAGGCAGCTCCATCACAGGCACAATGCTCCCCATGATACAGGCAGCTCCATCACAGACACGACGCTCCACTGGATACAGGCAGCTCCATCACAGACATGACCTTCCCCGTGATACAGACAGCTCCATCACAGACACAACGCTCCCCGAGATACAGGCAGCTCCATCACAGGCACGACCTTCCCCGTGAAACAGGCAGCTCCATCACAGGCAAGACCTTCCCCGTGATACAGACAGCTCCATCACAGACACAATGCTCCCTGTGATACAGGTAGTTCCATCACAAACACTATCTTCCCCGTGAGACAGGCAGCTCCATCACAGGCACAACCTTCCCCGTGATACAGGTAGCTCCATCACAGACACAACGCTCCCCATGATACAGGCAGCTCCATCACAGACACCACGCTCCACGTGATACAATCAGCTCCATCACAGACACAACGCTCCCCGTGATACAGGCAGCTCCATCACAGACACAACCTTCCCCGTGATACAGGCAGCTCCATCACAGGCACAACGCTCCCTGTGATACAGGCAGCTCTATCACAGGCACAACGCTGCCTGTGATACAGGCAGCTCCATCACAGACACAACGCTCCCCGTGATACACGCAGCTCCATCACAGACACCACGCTCCACGTGATACAGGCAGCTCCATCACAGACACAACGCTCCCCGTGATACAGGCAGCTCCATCGCAGACACAACCTTCCCCGTGATACAGGCAGCTCCATCACAGACACGACCTTCCCCGTGATACAGGCAGCTCCATCACAGGCACAACGCTCCCTGTGATACAGGCAGCTCCATCACAGACACAACGCTCCCCGTGATCAGGCAGCTCCATCGCAGACACAACCTTCCCCGTGATACAGGCAGCTCCATCACAGACACGACCTTCCCCGTGATACAGGCAGCTCCATCACAGGCACAACGCTTCCCGGTGCTACAGGCAGCTCCATCACAGGCACAACGCTCCAGGTGATACAGGCAGCTCCATCACAGGCACAATGCTCCCCGTGATACAGGCAGCTCCATCACAGACACAACGCTCCCCGTGATACAGGCAGCTCCAACACAGACACCACACTCCACGTGATACAGGCAGCTCCATCACAGACACAACGCTCCCCGTGATACAGGCAGCTCCATCACAGACATAACCTTCCCCGTGATACAGGCAGCTCCAACACAGACACGACCTTCCCCGTGATACAGGCAGCTCCATCACAGGCACAACACTCCCTGTGATACAGGCAGCTCCATCACAGACACGACCTTCACCGTGATACAGGCAGCTCCATCACAGACACGACCTTCCCCGTGATTCAGGCAGCTCCATCACAGGCACAACGCTCCCTGTGATACAGGCAGCTCCATCACAGACACGACGCTCCCCGTGATACAGGCAACTCCATCAGAGACACGACCTTGCCCGTAATACAGGCAGCTCATCACAGACACAACCTTCCCCGTGAAACAGGCAGCTCCATCACAGGCACGACCTTCCCCGTGATACAGACACCTCCATCACAGGCACAACGCTCCCTGTGATACAGGCAGCTCCATCACAGACACGACCTTCCCGGTGCTACAGGCAGCTCCATCACAGGCACAACGCTCCAGGTGATACAGGCAGCTCTATCACAGGCACAATGCTCCCCGTAATACAGGCAGCTCCATCACAGACACAACGCTCCCCGTGATACAGGCAGCTCCATCACAGACACGACCTTCCCCGTGATACAGGCAGCTCCATCACAGGCACAACGCTCCCTGTGATACAGGCAGCTCCATCACAGACACGACCTTCACCGTGATACAGGCAGCTCCATCACAGACACGACCTTCCCCGTGAAACAGGCAGCTCCATCACAGACACGACCTTCCCCGTGAAACAGGCAGCTCCATCACAGGCACGACCTTCCCCGTGATACAGACACCTCCATCACAGGCACAACGCTCCCCGTGATACAGGCAGCTCCATCACAGACACAACCTTCCCCATGATACAGGCAACTCCATCACAGACACGACCTTCCCCGTGAAACAGGCAGCTCCATCACAGGCAAGACCTTCCCCGTGATACAGACAGCTCCATCACAGACACAATGCTCCCTGTGATACAGGCACTTCCATCACAAACACTATCTTCCCCGTGAGACAGGCAGCTCCATCACAGGCACAACCTTCCCCGTGATACAGGTAGCTCCATCACAGACACAACGCTCCCCGTGATACAGGCAGCTCCATCACAGACACCACGCTCCACGTGATACAGGCAGCTCCATCACAGACACAACCTTCCCCGTGATACAGGCAGCTCCATCACAGGCACAACGCTCCCTGTGATACAGGCAGCTCCATCACAGGCACAACGCTGCCTGTGATACAGGCAGCTCCATCACAGACACAATGCTGCCTGTAATACAGGCAGCTCCATCACAGGCACAATGCTCCCCATGATACAGGCAGCTCCATCACAGACACGACGCTCCACTGGATACAGGCAGCTCCATCACAGACATGACCTTCCCCGTGATACAGACAGCTCCATCACAGACACAACGCTCCCCGAGATACAGGCAGCTCCATCACAGGCACGACCTTCCCCGTGAAACAGGCAGCTCCATCACAGGCAAGACCTTCCCCGTGATACAGACAGCTCCATCACAGACACAATGCTCCCTGTGATACAGGTAGTTCCATCACAAACACTATCTTCCCCGTGAGACAGGCAGCTCCATCACAGGCACAACCTTCCCCGTGATACAGGTAGCTCCATCACAGACACAACGCTCCCCATGATACAGGCAGCTCCATCACAGACACCACGCTCCACGTGATACAATCAGCTCCATCACAGACACAACGCTCCCCGTGATACAGGCAGCTCCATCACAGACACAACCTTCCCCGTGATACAGGCAGCTCCATCACAGGCACAACGCTCCCTGTGATACAGGCAGCTCTATCACAGGCACAACGCTGCCTGTGATACAGGCAGCTCCATCACAGACACAATGCTCCCTGTAATACAGGCAGCTCCATCACAGGCACAACGCTCCCTGTGATACAGGCAGCTCCATCACAGACACTACCTTCCCCGTGATACAGACAGCTCCATCACAGACACAACAATCCCCGTGATACAGGCGGCTCCATCACAGGCACAACCTTCCCCGTGATACAGGCAGCTCCATCACAGACAAAACGCTCCCCGTGATACAGGCAGCTCCATCACAGACACAACGCTCCTCGTACTACAGGAAGCTCCATCACAGGTACAATGCTCCCTGTGATACAGGCAGCTCCATCACAGACACTACCTTCCCCGTGATACAGACAGCTCCATCACAGGCACAACCTTCCCCGTGATACAGATAGCTCCATCACAGACAGAACGCTCCCTGTGATACAGGCACAACTCTCCCCGTGATACAGGCAGCTTCATCACAGACACGACCTTCCCCATGATACAGGCAGCTCCATCACAGACACAACGCTCCCCGTGATACAGGCAGCTCCAACACAGACACCACACTCCACGTGATACAGGCAGCTCCATCACAGACACAACGCTCCCCGTGATACAGGCAGCTCCATCACAGACACAACCTTCCCCATGATACAGGCAGCTTCATCACGACCTTCCCCGTGATACAGGCAGCTCCATCACAGGCACAATGCTCCCCGTGATACAGGCAGCTCCATCACAGGCACAATGCTCCCCGTGATACAGGCAGCTCCATCACAGACACAACGCTCCCCGTGATACAGGCAGCTCCATCACAGGCACCACGCTCCACGTGATACAGGCAGCTCCATCACAGACACAACGCTCCCCGTGATACAGGCAGCTCATCACAGACACGACCTTCCCCTTGATACAGGCAGCTCCATCACAGACACGACGTTCCCCGTGATACAGACAGCTCCATCACAGACACGACCTTCCCCGTGATACAGGCAGCTCCATCACAGGCACAACGCTCCACGTGATACAGGCAGCTCCATCACAGACACAACCTTCCCCGTGATACAGGCAGCTCCATCACAGGCACAACGCTCCCCGTGATACAGGCAGATCCATCACAGACACGACCTTCCCCGTGAAACAGCCAGCTCTATCACAGATGCAACCTTCCCTGTGATACAGGCAGCTCATCACAGGCACAACTTTCCCCGTGATACAGGCAGCTCCATCACAGACACGACCTTCCCGTGATACAGGCAGCTCCATCACAGACACAACGCTCCCCGTGATACAGGCAGCTCCATCACAGACACAACCTTCCCAGTGATACAGGCAGCTCCATCACAGACACGACCTTCCCCGTGATACAGGCAGCTCCATCACAGACACGACCTTTCCGTGATACAGGCAGCTCCATCACAGACACAACGCTCCCCGTGATACAGGCAGCTCCATCACAGACACAACCTTCCCAGTGATACAGGCAGCTCATCACAGACACGACCTTCCCCATGATACAGGCAGCTCCATCACAGACACGACCTTCCCCGAGATACAGGCAACTCCATCACAGACACAACCTTCCCAGTGATACAGGCAGCTCCATCACAGACACAACCTTCCCCGTGATACAGGCAGCTCCATCACAGACACGACCTTCCCCGTTCTACAGGCAGCTCCATCACAGGCACAACGCTCCCTGTGATACAGGCAGCTCCATCACAGAAACGACCTTCCCCGTGATACAGGCAGCTCCATCACAGGCACAACGCTCCACGTGATACAGGCAGCTCCATCACAGGCACAACGCTCCCCGTGAAACAGGCAGCTCCATCACAGGCACAATGTTCCCCGTGATACAGGCAGCTCCATCATAGACACAACGCTCCCAGTGATACAGGCAGCTCTATCACAGACACGACCTTCCCCGTGAAACAGGCAGCTCCATCACAGGCACGACCTTCCCCGTGATACAGGCAGCTCAATCACAGACACGACCTTCTCCGTGATACAGGCAGCTCCATCACAGACACGACCTTCCCTGAGATACAGGCAACTCCATCACAGACACAACCTTCCCCGTGATACAGACAACTCCATCACAGACACAACAATCCCCGTGATACAGGCAGCTCTATCACAGACACAACCTTCCCCGTGATACAGGCAGCTCCATCACAGACACAACCTTCCCCGTGATACAGGCAGCTCCATCACAGACACAACAATCCCCGTGATACAGGCAGCTCCATCACAGGCACAACCTTCCCCGTGATACAGGCAGCTCCATCACAGACAAAACGCTCCCCGTGATACAGGCAGCTCCATCACAGACACAACGCTCCTCGCACTACAGGCAGCTCCATCACAGGCACAATGCTCCCTGTGATACAGGCAGCTCCATCACAGACACTACCTTCCCTGTGATACAGGCAGCTCCATCACAGGCACAACCTTCCCCATGATACAGGCAGCTCCATCACAGGCACAACGCTCCCCGTGATACAGGCAGCTTCATCACAGACACGACCTTCCCCGTGATACAGGCAGCTCCATCACAGACACGACCTTCCCCGTTATACAGGCAGCTCCATCACAGGCACAACGCTCCCTGTGATACAGGCAGCTCCATCACAGACACGACCTTCCCGGTGATACAGGCAGCTCCATCACAGGCACAACGCTCCACGTGATACAGGCAGCTCCATCACAGGCACAACGCTCCCCGTGATACAGGCAGCTCCATCACAGACACAACGCTCCCCGTGATACATGCAGCTCCATCACAGGCACAACGCTCCCCATGATACAGGCAGCTCCATCACAGACACAACGCTCCCTGTAATACAGGCAGCTCTATCACAGACATGACGTTCCCCGTGATACAGGCAGCTCCATCACAGACACGACCTTCCCCGTGATACAGGCAGCTCCATCACAGACACAACGCTCCCTGTGATACAGGCAGCTCCATCACAGACACAATGCTCCCTGTGATACAGGCAGCTCCATCACAGACACTACCTTCCCCGTGATACAGGCAGCTCCATCACATTTACAACGTTCCCCGTGATACAGGTAGCTCCATCACAGACACAACGCTCCCCGTGATACAGGCAGCTCCATCACAGACACCACGCTCCACGTGATACAGGCAGCTCCAGCACAGACACAACGCTCCCCGTGATACAGACAGCTCCATCACAGACACAACCTTCCCCGTGATACAGGCAGCTCCATCACAGACACGACCTTCCCCGTGATACAGGCAGCTCCATCACAGACACGACCTTCCCCGTGATACAGGCAGCTCCATCACAGGCACAACGCTCCCCGTGATACAGGCAGCTCCATCACAGACACGACCTTCCCGGTGATACAGGCAGCTCCATCACAGGCACAATGCTCCCCATGATACAGGCAGCTCCATCACAGACACGACGTTCCCCGTGATACAGGCAGCTCCATCACAGACACGACCTTCCCCGTGATACAGGCAGCTCCATCAGAGACACAATGCTCCCCGTGATACAGGCAGCTTCATCACAGACACAACACTCCCCATCATACAGGCAGCTTCATCACAGACATGACCTTCCCCATGATACAGGCAGCTCCATCACAGGCACAACGCTCCACGTGATACAGGCAGCTCCATCACAGACACAACCTTCCCCGTGATACAGGCAGCTCATCACAGGCACAACTTTCCCCGTGATACAGGCAGCTCCATCACAGACACGACCTTCCCGTGATACAGGCAGCTCCATCACAGACACAACCTTCCCAGTGATACAGGCAGCTCCATCACAGACACGACCTTCCCCGTGATACAGGCAGCTCCATCACAGACACGACCTTCCCGTGATACAGGCAGCTCCATCACAGACACAACGCTCCCCGTGATACAGGCAGCTCCATCACAGACACAACCTTCCCAGTGATACAGGCAGCTCATCACAGACACGACCTTCCCCATGATACAGGCAGCTCCATCACAGACACGACCTTCCCCAAGATACAGGCAGCTCCATCACAGACACGACCTTCCCCGTGATACAGACAGCTCCATCACAGACACGACCTTCCCCGAGATACAGGCAGCTCCATCACAGACACGACCTTCCCCGTAATACAGAGAGCTCCATCACAGGCAAAACGCTCCCCGTGATACAAGCAGCTTCATCACAGACACGACCTTCCCCGTGATACAGGCAGCTCATCACAGACACGACGTTCCCCGAGATACAGGCAGCTCCATCACAGACACGTCCTTCCCCGTGAAACAGGCAGCTCCATCACAGACACGACCTTCCCCGAGATACAGGCAGCTCCATCACAGACACGACCTTCCCCGTGAAACAGGCAGTTCCATCACAGGCACGACCTTCCCCGTGATACAGACAGCTCCATCACAGACACGACCTTCCCCGAGATACAGGCAGCTCCATCACAGGCACGACCTTCCCCGTGATACAGACAGCTCCATCACAGGCACAACGCTCCCCGTGATACAAGCAGCTTCATCACAGACACGACCTTCCCCGTGATACAGGCAGCTCATCACAGGCACAACGCTCCCCGTGATAGAGGCAGCTCCATCACAGACACAACAATCCCCGTGATACAGGCAGCTCCATCACAGACACAACAATCCCCGTGATACAGGCAGCTCCATCACAGACACAACCTTCCCCATGATACAAGCAGCTCCATCACAGACACAACAATCCCCGTGATACAGGCAGCTCTATCACAGACAAAACCTTCCCCGTGATACAGGCAGCTCCATCACAGACACAACAATCCCCGTGATACAGGCGGCTCCATCACAGGCACAACCTTCCCCGTGATACAGGCAGCTCCATCACAGACAAAACGCTCCCCGTGATACAGGCAGCTCCATCACAGACACAACGCTCCTCGTACTACAGGAAGCTCCATCACAGGTACAATGCTCCCTGTGATACAGGCAGCTCCATCACAGACACTACCTTCCCCGTGATACAGACAGCTCCATCACAGGCACAACCTTCCCCGTGATACAGATAGCTCCATCACAGACAGAACGCTCCCTGTGATACAGGCACAACTCTCCCCGTGATACAGGCAGCTTCATCACAGACACGACCTTCCCCATGATACAGGCAGCTCCATCACAGACACAACGCTCCCCGTGATACAGGCAGCTCCAACACAGACACCACACTCCACGTGATACAGGCAGCTCCATCACAGACACAACGCTCCCCGTGATACAGGCAGCTCCATCACAGACACAACCTTCCCCATGATACAGGCAGCTTCATCACGACCTTCCCCGTGATACAGGCAGCTCCATCACAGGCACAATGCTCCCCGTGATACAGGCAGCTCCATCACAGGCACAATGCTCCCCGTGATACAGGCAGCTCCATCACAGACACAACGCTCCCCGTGATACAGGCAGCTCCATCACAGGCACCACGCTCCACGTGATACAGGCAGCTCCATCACAGACACAACGCTCCCCGTGATACAGGCAGCTCATCACAGACACGACCTTCCCCGTGATACAGGCAGCTCCATCACAGACACGACGTTCCCCGTGATACAGACAGCTCCATCACAGACACGACCTTCCCCGTGATACAGGCAGCTCCATCACAGGCACAACGCTCCACGTGATACAGGCAGCTCCATCACAGACACAACCTTCCCCGTGATACAGGCAGCTCCATCACAGGCACAACGCTCCCCGTGATACAGGCAGATCCATCACAGACACGACCTTCCCCGTGAAACAGCCAGCTCTATCACAGATGCAACCTTCCCTGTGATACAGGCAGCTCATCACAGGCACAACTTTCCCCGTGATACAGGCAGCTCCATCACAGACACGACCTTCCCGTGATACAGGCAGCTCCATCACAGACACAACGCTCCCCGTGATACAGGCAGCTCCATCACAGACACAACCTTCCCAGTGATACAGGCAGCTCCATCACAGACACGACCTTCCCCGTGATACAGGCAGCTCCATCACAGACACGACCTTTCCGTGATACAGGCAGCTCCATCACAGACACAACGCTCCCCGTGATACAGGCAGCTCCATCACAGACACAACCTTCCCAGTGATACAGGCAGCTCATCACAGACACGACCTTCCCCATGATACAGGCAGCTCCATCACAGACACGACCTTCCCCGAGATACAGGCAGCTCCATCACAGACACAACCTTCCCAGTGATACAGGCAGCTCCATCACAGACACAACCTTCCCCGTGATACAGGCAGCTCCATCACAGACACGACCTTCCCCGTTCTACAGGCAGCTCCATCACAGGCACAACGCTCCCTGTGATACAGGCAGCTCCATCACAGAAACGACCTTCCCCGTGATACAGGCAGCTCCATCACAGGCACAACGCTCCACGTGATACAGGCAGCTCCATCACAGGCACAACGCTCCCCGTGAAACAGGCAGCTCCATCACAGGCACAATGTTCCCCGTGATACAGGCAGCTCCATCATAGACACAACGCTCCCAGTGATACAGGCAGCTCTATCACAGACACGACCTTCCCCGTGAAACAGGCAGCTCCATCACAGGCACGACCTTCCCCGTGATACAGGCAGCTCAATCACAGACACGACCTTCTCCGTGATACAGGCAGCTCCATCACAGACACGACCTTCCCTGAGATACAGGCAACTCCATCACAGACACAACCTTCCCCGTGATACAGACAACTCCATCACAGACACAACAATCCCCGTGATACAGGCAGCTCTATCACAGACACAACCTTCCCCGTGATACAGGCAGCTCCATCACAGACACAACCTTCCCCGTGATACAGGCAGCTCCATCACAGACACAACAATCCCCGTGATACAGGCAGCTCCATCACAGGCACAACCTTCCCCGTGATACAGGCAGCTCCATCACAGACAAAACGCTCCCCGTGATACAGGCAGCTCCATCACAGACACAACGCTCCTCGCACTACAGGCAGCTCCATCACAGGCACAATGCTCCCTGTGATACAGGCAGCTCCATCACAGACACTACCTTCCCTGTGATACAGGCAGCTCCATCACAGGCACAACCTTCCCCATGATACAGGCAGCTCCATCACAGGCACAACGCTCCCCGTGATACAGGCAGCTTCATCACAGACACGACCTTCCCCGTGATACAGGCAGCTCCATCACAGACACGACCTTCCCCGTTATACAGGCAGCTCCATCACAGGCACAACGCTCCCTGTGATACAGGCAGCTCCATCACAGACACGACCTTCCCGGTGATACAGGCAGCTCCATCACAGGCACAACGCTCCACGTGATACAGGCAGCTCCATCACAGGCACAACGCTCCCCGTGATACAGGCAGCTCCATCACAGACACAACGCTCCCCGTGATACATGCAGCTCCATCACAGGCACAACGCTCCCCATGATACAGGCAGCTCCATCACAGACACAACGCTCCCTGTAATACAGGCAGCTCTATCACAGACATGACGTTCCCCGTGATACAGGCAGCTCCATCACAGACACGACCTTCCCCGTGATACAGGCAGCTCCATCACAGACACAACGCTCCCTGTGATACAGGCAGCTCCATCACAGACACAATGCTCCCTGTGATACAGGCAGCTCCATCACAGACACTACCTTCCCCGTGATACAGGCAGCTCCATCACATTTACAACGTTCCCCGTGATACAGGTAGCTCCATCACAGACACAACGCTCCCCGTGATACAGGCAGCTCCATCACAGACACCACGCTCCACGTGATACAGGCAGCTCCAGCACAGACACAACGCTCCCCGTGATACAGACAGCTCCATCACAGACACAACCTTCCCCGTGATACAGGCAGCTCCATCACAGACACGACCTTCCCCGTGATACAGGCAGCTCCATCACAGACACGACCTTCCCCGTGATACAGGCAGCTCCATCACAGGCACAACGCTCCCCGTGATACAGGCAGCTCCATCACAGACACGACCTTCCCGGTGATACAGGCAGCTCCATCACAGGCACAATGCTCCCCATGATACAGGCAGCTCCATCACAGACACGACGTTCCCCGTGATACAGGCAGCTCCATCACAGACACGACCTTCCCCGTGATACAGGCAGCTCCATCAGAGACACAATGCTCCCCGTGATACAGGCAGCTTCATCACAGACACAACACTCCCCATCATACAGGCAGCTTCATCACAGACATGACCTTCCCCATGATACAGGCAGCTCCATCACAGGCACAACGCTCCACGTGATACAGGCAGCTCCATCACAGACACAACCTTCCCCGTGATACAGGCAGCTCATCACAGGCACAACTTTCCCCGTGATACAGGCAGCTCCATCACAGACACGACCTTCCCGTGATACAGGCAGCTCCATCACAGACACAACCTTCCCAGTGATACAGGCAGCTCCATCACAGACACGACCTTCCCCGTGATACAGGCAGCTCCATCACAGACACGACCTTCCCGTGATACAGGCAGCTCCATCACAGACACAACGCTCCCCGTGATACAGGCAGCTCCATCACAGACACAACCTTCCCAGTGATACAGGCAGCTCATCACAGACACGACCTTCCCCATGATACAGGCAGCTCCATCACAGACACGACCTTCCCCAAGATACAGGCAGCTCCATCACAGACACGACCTTCCCCGTGATACAGACAGCTCCATCACAGACACGACCTTCCCCGAGATACAGGCAGCTCCATCACAGACACGACCTTCCCCGTAATACAGAGAGCTCCATCACAGGCAAAACGCTCCCCGTGATACAAGCAGCTTCATCACAGACACGACCTTCCCCGTGATACAGGCAGCTCATCACAGACACGACGTTCCCCGAGATACAGGCAGCTCCATCACAGACACGTCCTTCCCCGTGAAACAGGCAGCTCCATCACAGACACGACCTTCCCCGAGATACAGGCAGCTCCATCACAGACACGACCTTCCCCGTGAAACAGGCAGTTCCATCACAGGCACGACCTTCCCCGTGATACAGACAGCTCCATCACAGACACGACCTTCCCCGAGATACAGGCAGCTCCATCACAGGCACGACCTTCCCCGTGATACAGACAGCTCCATCACAGGCACAACGCTCCCCGTGATACAAGCAGCTTCATCACAGACACGACCTTCCCCGTGATACAGGCAGCTCATCACAGGCACAACGCTCCCCGTGATAGAGGCAGCTCCATCACAGACACAACAATCCCCGTGATACAGGCAGCTCCATCACAGACACAACAATCCCCGTGATACAGGCAGCTCCATCACAGACACAACCTTCCCCATGATACAAGCAGCTCCATCACAGACACAACAATCCCCGTGATACAGGCAGCTCTATCACAGACAAAACCTTCCCCGTGATACAGGCAGCTCCATCACAGACACAACAATCCCCGTGATACAGGCGGCTCCATCACAGGCACAACCTTCCCCGTGATACAGGCAGCTCCATCACAGACAAAACGCTCCCCGTGATACAGGCAGCTCCATCACAGACACAACGCTCCTCGTACTACAGGAAGCTCCATCACAGGTACAATGCTCCCTGTGATACAGGCAGCTCCATCACAGACACTACCTTCCCCGTGATACAGACAGCTCCATCACAGGCACAACCTTCCCCGTGATACAGATAGCTCCATCACAGACAGAACGCTCCCTGTGATACAGGCACAACTCTCCCCGTGATACAGGCAGCTTCATCACAGACACGACCTTCCCCATGATACAGGCAGCTCCATCACAGACACAACGCTCCCCGTGATACAGGCAGCTCCAACACAGACACCACACTCCACGTGATACAGGCAGCTCCATCACAGACACAACGCTCCCCGTGATACAGGCAGCTCCATCACAGACACAACCTTCCCCATGATACAGGCAGCTTCATCACGACCTTCCCCGTGATACAGGCAGCTCCATCACAGGCACAATGCTCCCCGTGATACAGGCAGCTCCATCACAGGCACAATGCTCCCCGTGATACAGGCAGCTCCATCACAGACACAACGCTCCCCGTGATACAGGCAGCTCCATCACAGGCACCACGCTCCACGTGATACAGGCAGCTCCATCACAGACACAACGCTCCCCGTGATACAGGCAGCTCATCACAGACACGACCTTCCCCGTGATACAGGCAGCTCCATCACAGGCACAACGCTCCCTGTGATACAGGCAGCTCCATCACAGACATGACGCTCCCCGTTATACAGGCTGCTCCATCAGAGACACGACCTTGCCCGTGATACAGGCAGCTCATCACAGACACAACCTTCCCCGTGATACAGGCAGCTCCATCACAAACATAACCTTCCCCGTGATACAGGCAGCTCCATCACAGACACGACCTTCCCCATGATACAGGCTGCTCCATCACAGACACGACCTTCCCCGTGATACAGGCAGCTCCATCACAGACACGACCTTCCCCGTGATACAGGCAGCTCCATCACAGACACGACCTTCCCCGTGATACAGGCAGCTCCATCACAGGCACAACTGTTTCTGTCTGTAGGGGACCTACATTTGTCTTAACCAATCTTTTTCTTTTCACGTATCTATAAAAGCTATTACAGTCAGTTTTTATGTTCCCTGCCAGTTTTCTCTTTGTGTGTCAATTCAAGGAGCATTCGTAATAAGGTGGATGAATTGAAAGTGCAGATTGTTATTAATGATTATGATATAGTTGGGATCACAGAGACATGGCTCCAGGGTGACCAGGGATGGGAGCTCAACGTTCAGGGATATTCAATATTCAGGAGGGATAGACATGAAGGAAGGGGAGGTGGGGTGGCGTTGCTGGTTAAAGAAGAGATTAACGCAATAGAAAGGAAGGACATAAGCCGGGAAGATGTGGAATCGATATGGGTAGAGCTGCGTAACACTAAGGGGCAGAAGACTCTGGTGGGAGTTGTGTACAGGCCACCTAACAATAGTAGTGAGGTCGGAGATGGTATTAAACAGGAAATTAGAAATGTGTGCAATAAAGGAACAGCAGTTATAATGGGTGACTTCAATCTACATGTAGATTGGGTGAACCAAATTGGTAAAGGTGCTGAGGAAGAGGATTTCTTGGAATGTATGCGGGATGGTTTTTTGAACCAACATGTCGAGGAACCGACTGGAGAGCAGGCTATTCTGGACTGGGTTTTGAGCAATGAGGAAGGGTTAATTAGCAATCTTGTCATGAGAGGCCCCTTGGGTAAGAGTGACCATAATATGGTGGAATTCTTCATTAAGATGGAGAGTGACAGAGTTAATTCAGAAACAAAGGTTCTGAACTTAAAGAGGGGTAACTTTGAAGGTATGAGACGTGAATTAGCTAAGATAGACTGGCAAATGACACTTAAAGGATTGACGGTGGATATGCAATGGCAAGCATTTAAAGGTTGCATGGATAAACTACAACAATTGTTCATCCCAGTTTGGCAAAAGAATAAATCAAGGAAGGTAGTGCACCCGTGGCTGACAAGAGAAATTAAGGATAGTATCAATTCCAAAGAAGAAGCATACAAATTAGCCAGAGAAAGTGGCTCACCTGAGGACTGGGAGAAATTCAGAGTTCAGCAGAGAAGGACAAAGGGCTTAATTAGAAAGGGGAAAAAATATTATGAGAGAAAACTGGCAGGGAACATAAAAACCGACTGTAAAAGCTTTTATAGATATGTAAAAAGGAAAAGACTGGTAAAGACAAATGTAGGTCCCCTGCAGACAGAAACAGGTGAATTGATTATGGGGAGCAAGGACATGGCAGACCAATTGAATAATTACTTTGGTTCTGTCTTCACTAAGGAGGACATAAATAATCTTCCAGAAATAGTAGGGGACAGAGGGTCCAGTGAGATGGAGGAACTGAGCGAAATACATGTTAGTAGGGAAGTGGTGTTAGGTAAATTGAAGGGATTGAAGGCAGATAAATCCCCAGGACCAGGTGCTCTGCATCTTAGAGTGCCTAATGAAGTAGCCCAAGAAATAGTGGATGCATTAGTGATAATTTTTCAAAACTCGGTAGATTCTGGACTAGTTCCTGAGGATTGGAGGGTGGCTAATGTAACTCCACTTTTTAAAAAAGGAGAGAGAGAGAAACCGGGGAATTATAGACCGGTTAGCCTAACGTCGGTGGTGGGGAAACTGCTGGAGTCAGTTATCAAGGATGTGATAACAGCACATTTGGAAAGCGGTGAAATGATCGGACAAAGTCAGCATGGATTTGTGAAAGGAAAATCATGTCTGACGAATCTCATAGAATTTTTTGAGGATGTAACTAGTAGAGTGGATAGGGGAGAACCAGTGGATGTGGTATATTTGGATTTTCAAAAGGCTTTTGACAAGGTCCCACACAGGAGATTAGTGTGCAAACTTAAAGCACATGGTATTGGGGGTAAGGTATTGGTGTGGGTGGAGAATTGGTTAGCAGACAGGAAGCAAAGAATGGGAATAAACGGGACCTTTTCAGAATGGCAGGCGGTGACTAGTGGGGTACCGCAAGGCTCAGTGCTGGGACCCCAGTTGTTTACAATATATATTAATGACTTGGATGAGGGAATTAAATGCAGCATCTCCAAGTTTGCGGATGACACGAAGCTGGGTGGCAGTGTTAGCTGTGAGGAGGATGCTAAGAGGATGCAGGATGACTTGGATAGGTTGGGTGAGTGGGCAAATTCATGGCAGATGCAATTTAATGTGGATAAATGTGAATTTATCTACTTTGGTGGCAAAAATAGGAAAACAGATTATTATCTGAATGGTGGCCGATTAGGAAAAGGGGAGGTGCAACGAGACCAGGGTGTCATTATACACCAGTCATTGAAAGTGGGCATGCAGGTACAGCAGGCGGTGAAAAAGGCACATGGTATGCTGGTATTTATAGCGAGAGGATTCGAGTAGAGGAGCAGGGAGGTACTATTGCAGTTGTACAAGGCCTTGGTGAGACCACACCTGGAGTATTGTGTGCAGTTTTGGTCCCCTAATCTGAGGAAAGACATCCTTGCCATAGAGGGAGTACAAAGAAGGTTCACCAGATTGATTCCTGGGATGGCAGGACTTTCATATGAAGGAAGACTGGGTGAACTGGGCTTGTACTCGTTGGAATTTAGAAGATTGAGGGGGGATCTGATTGAAACGTATAAGATCCTAAAGGGATTGGACAGGCTAGATGCAGGAAGATTGTTCCCAATGTTGGAGAAGTCCAGAATGAGGGGCCACAGTTTGAGGATAGAGGGAAGCCTTTTAGGACCGAGATTAGGAAAAACTTCTTCACACAGAGAGTGGTGAATCTGTGGAATTCTCTGCCACAGGAAACAGTTGAGGCCAGTTCATTGGCTATATTTAAGATTGAGTTAGATATGGCCCTTGTGGCTACGGGGGTCAGGGGGCATGGAGGGAAGGCTGGGGCGGGGTTCTGAGTTGGATGATCAGCCATGATCATAATAAATGGCGGTGCAGGCTCGAAGTGCCGAATGGCCTACTCCTGCACCTATTTTCTATGTTTCTATGTTTCTATAATCTTTTTTCCCCTTCCTAATTAAGCCCTTTGTCCTCCTCTGCTGAACTCTGAATTTCTCCCAGTCCTCAGGTGAGCCACTTTTTCTGGGTAATTTGTATGCTTCTTCTTTGGAATTGATACTATCCCTAATTTCTCTTGTCAGCCACGGGTGCACTACCTTCCTTGATTTATTCTTTTGCCAAACTGGGATGAACAATTGTTGTAGTTCATCCATGAGATCTTTAAATGCTTGCCATTGCATATCCACCACCAACCCTTTAAGATATCTGGAATCAGTAGCTCAATACATCAGACAAATTGAAGCTATCAGGGGAATTACTATTAAAGGGACAGAGCATAAATTGGCCTGTTACATGGATGACATTTTGATCTATCTAGGGCAACCAACATACTCTTTAACTAAATTGATGCAATCCTTTGAACAATATGGCCAATTATCAGGATACAAGATCAACATAGATAAGACCCAACTACTTTCATGTAACTATAACCCACCAAGAGAAATTGAAAGTAGATATCCTTGGGCATGGCAAACAGAGTCCGTCAAATATTTGTGCATCACTGTGCCAAAAGATTTGGCAAAATTATCAGAATGCAATTATCAGCCTATATATAAAAAAATTAAGGAAGATATAACAAGATAGAACCTAATTCGTTTTCTTGGTCTCAGTTCAAGGATTGAATCTATTAAAATGAATATACTGCCCAGACTACTATATCTCTTTTAGACCCTATCAGTAGAGATTAACCAAAATCAATTCAATGAATGGAACAAGATGCTATCAAGATATATATGGCAAGGTAAAAGGCCTAGGGTCCGTCTCAAAACTTTGCAATTAGCCAAGGAAAAGGGGGGGATGGGGCCTACCTTCTCTTAGAGATTTACTATTTTGCAGCACAGTTGAGAGCTGTGATATGTCGGTGCAACCCATCATATGGCGCTCAATGGAAAAACATTGAGGAGAGGATACTTTCCATCCCCATACAGGCAATTTTGGCTGATAACAGCCTACGAAGTTACATAAATAATATTGACAACCCATGGGTGAAATGGACTCTTAAAATATGGAAAACTATTATAAAATATAAACTAGAGAGAGACATTGCAATTCTTA
This sequence comes from Mobula birostris, assembly GCF_030028105.1. Classification (NCBI taxonomy): domain Eukaryota; kingdom Metazoa; phylum Chordata; class Chondrichthyes; order Myliobatiformes; family Myliobatidae; genus Mobula; species Mobula birostris. The sequence continues at coordinate 9,112,504 of NC_092393.1, read as the reverse complement.
AATGGTGTGCATATGACTTGGATTTTATGCCGAATAAACGGGATGCTAGATTTAAGGACTGGACAGTTAAAGGAATAACAGCCATTTGCAATATAATGAAAGAAGGAACACTGTTCAGTTTTGAAATGCTCAAAGAGAAACACTTATTAGAAAAACAAGACTTTTACCAGTATTTACAAATGCGACAGTATGTTAATAGGATGGTTTAAAATGTAACCAAGGCAAATACATGTCTGATAGAGCTATTTAGAAAAGCATATAATTCAGACAGCGGTAGTAGAATAATTTCAAGCGTGTATAAGGGTTTGTCAAATCTTAAAACACATTCAACTTCATACATTAAAACAAAATGGGAGAAGGAAGGAGGGATAATAATATCTGTGGAAGACTGGACAATAATATGGAAGTATCAATGGAAGTGTATCAGTTCACAGAAATGGAAGGAGTTCGGGTGGAAAAACTTGATAAGATATTTTATTACTCCCTCTCAGAAATCCCATTATGATAGTAACCCCTCTGTTTGCTGGAGAAATTGTGGAAATCAAAATGCAAACTATTATCATATTTTCTGGGAATGCCCCGTTATCAAAGACTATCGGAGTGGGATACATAACACCCTACAAGGCATCTTTAAATGTGAAACACCTTTAGAAGGTAAGACCATATATTTTGGGTTTATACCTCAAGAATGGTTGAAAAGAGATAAATATTTAATGAATGTACTGCTCGTGTCTGGTAAAAAGACCCTTACCAGGAAATGGTTATCACAGGAAAGCCCAACTTTAAATGTATGTATGGAAATTACAATGGACATTTACAAAATGGAGAAGAATACAGCATCTGTTAATCGTAAGTTGGAACAATTTTATTCATACTGGACAAAATGGTTTAACTACATAACACCTCATAGGCCTGATTTTAGTCTCACAAGTCCGAATGGCCTACTCCTGCACCTATTTTCTATGTTTCTAAGTCAATGAATATGTTGTAAAAAAAATCACTCCCTACTCTGTACATAGTTTTCTTCTTTCGATTGTTCTTTCTTTCCTCTCCTTTCTCCTCAGATAAATATTGTGGAGATTTGTGACAAATATGATTGTATGATATATATGTACAGTGTCTGAAATACATCTTGTGGAAATGTTTGTTTGATGATGAAATTCAATAAAAAATAAATTACAAAAAAAAAGGGGGAAAGCTATTACTTTGTCTGAAAATCTGAAATAAGGAAGAGTAGTTATATACGGGTTAACCAGTATGTGACGAGGTTCAGGTATTTGTCACCTCATGTGAGGTATTACGTACAGTTTTGGTCAATCTGTTACAGGAAAGATGTTGTCAAACAGGAAAGATTGCAGAAAAGACTCACCAGGTTGTTGCCAGAACTTGTGCATACAAGAAGCTGTTGCAGAGATAAGGACTTTATTCCCTGGAATGTAGGAGATTGAAGGGTGACCTGATATACTGTAGGTACATAAGATCATTAGGGGCATAGACAGGTGAAAGCACGTGATTTTTTATCTTGGGAGTGGCTGCTAAAACAATGGGGGCATATGGCAGGTTTAAAATCAAAGGTGTGATATTTAAAAGGGATTCTGGTATAGCTTTTTCACACAAAGGGTGGTGCGTATTTAGAATGAGCTGCCAGGAATAGTGCTTGAGGTAGTCACCTTAGCAACGTTGAAAAGGTATTTAGAGTAAATGAAAAGGGTGGGGTTTAGAGGCTATGGGTCAAACGCAGGCAGATGGACTTGGACGAGTTTGGCTGAAGTAGCTCTCCATGCTGTATGCCTGATATAGTCCTACAACAGTGAAATTTATATCATGGCATAATTTACATATTACTATTTAACTATTTATGGTGTTATTACTATTTATTATTTATGGTGCAACTGTAATGAAAACCAATTTCCCCCGGGATCAATAAAGTATGACTATGAAACAAAATTCTGCGGAAACAAAATGCAGTTCAAACAGATCCATGGAAGAAAATAAATGGTCACTGTTTCAGGCTGAGACCTTTCAAATGATGCTGCTCCCTGAGTCACTTGGTCTCTGCGGTTAACTAGAATGTAACTGTTTCTATATGCTATTAGTACAATATTTTCAATGCTGTCATCACACAAGAAGATTTGAACTCCTAAGTCACAAAGGGTTAACTTACTCTCTTTCCTTAAAACCAGTGTACAAACTTGTCCTACTGCGCATGCAGCAGGCTTTAAAATGTATACCTTTAGTTCGCTGACTTGTTCCTCCAGGGACACTGTCTCATGCTGTCTGTGCTCGTTGATGGCACACAAGCAGCACACACTCGTCTGGTCGGTCCTGCAGAAGACCTCCAGCGGTTTCCGGTGGCTTGGGCACTTCCTGGACTCGATATCCCTGATGGGACTGATGATCCGGTGGTCCTTGAAGACCGGGTTGCTGGCGTGGGGCAAGAGGTGAAGCTGGCAGAAGGAGGCCATGCAAACCACGCACGACTTGACTGCTTCCAGCTTCTGCTCAGTGCAGAAGTCACAGAGGACATCCTGAGGACCGGTGGCATCCTTTGAGGCGGAGGAGGAATCCGAGTTGGTGAAGTCCTCCACGATCTCACAGAGAATGGTGTTCTTGGACAAGGAGGGTCTGGAATTGAACGTCTCCCGGCACTGGGGGCACCGGAAGGTCTCCGATCTCCCATCCTGATGCCAGCACCTCCCGATGCACTCCATACAGAAGTTGTGGCCGCACGGAATGGTGGCAGGAGACTTGAGGAGGTCCAAGCAGATGGCGCAACAGAGCTTGGCTTCGGAAATAGAGACCTTAGACACTGCCATTCCTCAGGGGAAAGAGAGAACATCCAAAACAAGCCTTGCCAGTCCAGACAAGCAGAAGACTGACAAGAAGAGCTGGGAGTGGTTCCAGTAATTTTTCATTAATGATCTACCTAGAAGCCAGTTGCACAGACTGATGTCATTGACTCAAAACCTTTTGCAACTGCAGAAGTTTCAGTTTTAACTTTTCCTATTTAAATCTTTACACAAAAAGCCCTGTTACAGCATAATCAAGAAGCCCCACCCTTAACTTACTCTGTTTCACAAGCCAGCTACCAACATTCCTTTAGGTTTTATCAGAGTGACATCTGCGCTTGCCTGTTATCCCAGCAGCAACAGCTTAAAGGGGCATTGACTGCACCGCTGCATGAGTTCTTCACACACGCACAGAATGCCACAATATAAATGGTCTCAGCTGCCGACCAGGGAGGGGTCAATGCCATCAAATGCTGCTGGGGGTGGAGCTGTTAACCCTCTCCTAGGCCAGAAAGCAACAGTTGATGAGGAACTTCAAACATGCTGGAAAAAAAGGCATTTAGAATTGAAAAGGAGAAACTAATAGTTAAATTAATTGAACCCCTAGAGATTTGATTTGATTTTACTGTAAACTCATTCTTTAAAAGGAGACCATCGATAAATCAGTGACAGGGGTCTGACTGCCAATGGACAGAGAGCCAAATGCTTATTCCTACATCTGTCTATGGGGAGCATCAAAGAACGAGTTTTAAATTGGCGAGTGGAGGGGAGGAAAGCATTTTGGAAAATTACCATCACCAGGGAAGTCAGCACAGAGCAAACTGCCAAAGCCTGTGGTCTGCGTCAGTCTTTGCATATTGACATACTTAATTCCAGAAGTGGCTGGTGAAGACAGTGGATGTAATGGTTTTAACTTTCCAAATTTACCAGATTTAGGAATTAGAAAATGGGCAATATGACTCGTCTATTCACAAAAGAGAGTGGGGACAGGGGTGGGAAGGCCGCAAATGACAGGCTAATTATCTGTCAGAGGGGAAAAATGTTAGAAGCTGCTGCTGATGTTATAGCGAGTTTAAATTACTTGGGTAAGGTTAAAAGGGTTTGGTGAAAGGTAAAACAATGAACAATTTATTTGAGTTACACACATCAAAGTTGCTGGTGAATGCAGCAGGCCAGGAGTTCTTTGAAGAAGTAACACTTGCCGCGGATAAGAGAGAGCAAGAGGGCAGAGTTCTCGTAGATATGCGGGTAGCATTTAACAAGTTACCACATTGAACATCATTTCAGAAAATAAATGTTCTTAGTCCGGAGGCAACAATAGTGTGGTAAAAAAATTGGCAGGTTGGCAGGACATGCTGAGTGGATGTAGCACAGGGACTGGTGCACAGTGGGGGCCCAACTGTTGCAAAGGCACTGAAGGTAATATTGCTAATTTTACTGACAGCACTAGGATAGGTAGAGAAGTAAGTTGGAAAGAGGATATGGGGAGGCTTTGAAGGGATAGAGATAGATTAAGTGAGTAGGCAAAGATCTGGCAAACTGTGGATAAATGTGAATTGTCAGATCATATTGGGCATTGGTGAGACTACGGCTGAATTACCATGAATAGGATTGGTCTACATCTTTAAGGCAAAATGTAGATAGGTAGGACGCTGTGAATATTTTTATGTTTGACATGCCACATAAGCATTATGTGAAGAAAAATCAAGCAGGTTGGGTATCTTCAAGAACTCTGCAGAAAGGAGGTGTAGGAACAGGTGTAGCACTAACGCTTACAGGGATAAGTGTCGGGTGGGAGATCCGTGGGGAGGGACGTGTGGATCAGGGAGTCGCGGAGGGACCGATCCCTGCGGAAAGCAAAGAGGGGTGGAGAGGGAAAGATGTGCTTAGTGGTGGGATCCTGTTGAAGGTGGCAGAAGTTGCGGAGGATAATGTGCTGGATCTGGAGGCTGGTGGGGTGGTAGGTGAGGACAAAGGGAACTCTGTCCCTGTTGTGGTGACGGGAGGATAGGGTGAGGGCCGAAGTGTGGGAAATGGAGGAGATACGGGTGAGGGCATCATTGATGACAACAGAAGGAAAACCACAATCCTTAAAGAAAGAGGACATTTGAGATGTCCTGGAATGGAAAGCCTCATCCTGGGAGCAGATGCGGTGGAGATGGAGGTACTGGGAATAGGAAATGGCATTTCTCCCACCCGGCACTTATCCCTGTAAGCGTAAGTGCTACACCTGTCCCTACACCTCCTCTCTTGCCACCATTCAGGACCCCAAAAAGTCCTTCCAGGTGATGCAACACTTCACTTGTGAGTCTGTTGGGGTCATCTGTTGAATCCGGTGCTCCTGGTGCGGACTCCTCTACATCGGCAAAACCCGACACAGGTTGGGGGACCGCTTCATCGAGCACCTCCGCTCCGTCCGCCACAACAGACAGGATCTCCCAGTAGCCACCCACTTCAACTCTGCTTCCCATCCCCATTCAGATATGTCCATATATGGCCTTCTCTACTGCCATGATGAGGCTAAACTCAGGTTGGAGGAGCAACACCTCATATACCGTCTGGGTAGTCTCCAGCCCCTTGGTATGAACATAGAATTCTCCAACTTCCGGTAATTCCCCCCCCCCCTCCTCTATCCCTATTTCACTCTGCCCCCTCCCCCAGTTGCCTATCACCTCCCTCATGGTTCCGCCTCCTTCTTCTACCCATTGTGTTTTCCCCTATTCCTTTTTCACCTTTCCTGCCTATCCCCTCCCTGCTTCCCCTCCCCGACCCCTTTATCTTTCCCCTTACTGGTTTTTCATCTGGAACCTACCAGCCTTCTCCTTCCCACCCTCCCCCCACCTTCTTTATAGGGCCTCTGCCCCCTCCCTCTACAGTCCTGACGAAGGGTTCCGGCCCGAAACGTCGACCGATCTTTTCCACTGATGGCTGCCCGACCTGCTGAGTTCCTCCAGTGTGTTGTGAGTGTTGCTTTGACCCCTGCATCTGCAGAGTATTTTGTGTTGGGTATCTTCAAGTTTTATGAAGAAAAGTCAAGCAGGTTGGGTATATATCCACCGGAGTTCATAAAAGTGTGTGGAGACAGTGGCAGCGCCAGAGGGTTTTTCTTGCTGGTGCTACAGTGGGGCTGAATTATTCAGTGATGGTGCTGAGGAATGTACCCGGCCTATGGTAATATGTATTCGCAAGGCCAGACGCGTGGCATTTAAAAGTCAGTTTCAAGCATTATGTGCCTACTATAAATGCCTCTGTTGATTCACAAGCAACAGCAATTGATAGATCTGATATAGAAGTGAACTGTGACAGTGTCAATGGCATCAGAGACAACCCGGGCTACACAGAGCATAAACAAACAAACCAACAGAGCATCCGACCCACAGCGCACAACGAGAATCACGCACCAATCCCACAATCAGCGTCAAATGCGTGCTTTTCATCTGAAAAACACACTAACCCACAATGTCCACTGCTATTCACATTACATAGACAGACAATGCCAAAAGATACACCGTTATTAAAGTCAAATAAGGCAAACAACAAATGCAAGGCTTTACCAGGAGTTGGACAAATCATACTCTGACCATGCAATACCTCAATTAATTCGGCTACTGAATTTAAAACAAAAATCAACAGAATCACTGCTTGGAAGTCTAAACAAAACCAGTAGGCTTAATAGCAGTAAATGTAATAGTTTAGGATTTGCGGGAAACATAAGGACTATGGGGTATCCACCACAAAATAATAATAATAATAATCAGCATTAATCTTGTCCCAAATTTTTAAAAAATCAACTGCACTCACCATTGCTGTTTTCAGAGAAGCACAATCCGTCTGTTGTCGTTATTGGTGGTGAAAGCATCAATGGTTTTCTGGATGTCAAGTGCTTTGGTCCTCCGGCTGTTTATGGCCAACAGGGCCAAGTTGCTGTTCCGAGCATCGCCGCTGCTATTCCTTAGGTAGTTTTTGAGGCGTCTGAGGCAAGAGAAACTCCGTTTGCATGAGGCAGATGTCACAGGTAGAGTCAGTGATATGCAGATTAGTTTGTATAAATCTATAAATGCATCACGGTAGGGTTTCATTAGAGCTAGAAATTCCACTGTGTCATTCACTGTCTGTCCTTGCTAGAGACTCAACCACAGCTCTCATATACTCACGATTTTCTTGGACAACCTTTGCATGTCCTTTGTCAAGCATATTTCCCAATTTGAACCATCCTGTTTTCTCAATCTGAATTCGGCCCGTGCCTCCATAGCAAACTTATGAGCTGCACTTACATGCTGGGTTTTGAAAGCTGTTGTAGCTTTCCGCCAGTTGCAGTAACCAGTGACAGTGAAGGCAGACTCAGAATGGAACCCATGTCCTCCACACAGGAAATGCCCGCATGCGAAGCAGAGCGTAATATCTTTTGTGATCAAATATTCCAGTCAGTCAAACCAGCCACGAATACTCCTTTGCTGATTGCCAAACTGTTGCGAGCAGCGAAGGGTACTTTCTCAATGCTGGCCGACGGGGTCCTTCCTCAGGCTGCTGGCTAACATCGCTAACAGTATTCCCACTAGCACCAAGAGCAGCTTCATCCACGTTCTCTTCCGAATCCCGCTCCATTTCTTGTTCCTCTACTTCGCCTTCACACTCCTTCGATGAACTTCTGTCATCCTTCATCCCCACTTACTTCTTTCTGCATGTCACTTTCAATTAAGACAGGCTCAGGCTGAGACACCACTGATTCCTCTAGATGAGGTCGTTTTCTCACTAAAAATCCAGCCCTTTTTCCACGCTGCCAAAATAATGCAGGTGCCAGGCTGACGCTAGTTTGTAAAAGCACAATGTGTGTGTGTGTGGCATCCATTAGTCTCGCAAGACCATGGATCCGCGGCTGGATGTATACTATCAATCTCTCGTGTGAGTGAGAGTGAGTGGCATCACCACCTTAAGAGATCTTAGATCAGCTTAACTGATCTGAGGACAGCAACGGCAAGACATTGACAACGAACAAATAAGCAGAAGTGTAGAGTGGATCTGACAGAGTTTATAACTTTACTGCTGTGTGGATGCTATGGTAACCAGGGCCGCTGTTTCAGTAGATCAACTGGAAAAACAAGCTGTATTCAAAACTGTGCAGCGAAAGCAAAGCAGTTGCAACTTGTATGTGAAATTTCAGTTAATTTCTTGGTGGTGCTACGCTGGTGCTATTGCGATTTCTGCTGGGGCTATAGCACCAGCTAGCACCACCTTAGCGCTGCCCCTGTATGGAGAATAGACTTCATGAGGCTTCATGACAGGATGGATGTGAAAAAGATGTTTCCTCTTGTGGAAGAATCTAGAATCCACAGAGTCGCTGTGTAAAATAAGGGAGTTCCACAGAAGATAGAAGATGTATTACGTGCTTGTCTTTATTAGCAGGGGAACTGAGTTCAAGTTACCGAGTTATTTTGCAGCATTATAAAACTCTAGTGCGGCCACATCTTAAGTATTGCATACAGTTCTTGTTGTTCCATGTTGTTACTTGTGGTGCTTTGGGCAGCCCTTTTGCCGTTTCCATAGCATTTGACTGTAATTTACGTGGCTGAGTTGCTAGCTTGACGCTCAACCCAGTACGGGTGGAAAGAGTGCAAGGAGCCAGCGGGATTTGAACCATTTGTCTCAAAGTTCGATGCTGATGCCACTACACCAACTTGCCTTGTTTTGCTTCGGGTGGTGAAAGCTGAAGGGAGGTGTGATAGATATGTATGACATTATGAGAGGCGTGGATAGAGAAGGCAGGCTAGCTTTGAAAACTTAAGGTGGTGGAGGAGAATTCAAAGGAGGTGTGCGAGTCAAGTCTTTTTTAAGCCAGGAGTGGTGGATGTCTGGAATGTTCTGCCTAAGGTGGTGGTGGAAAAGGCAAATGCAATAGGGATGTTCAAGAGGCTCCTCGATAGGCTCATGAATGTGCAGGGAATAGGAGGATACGTACATTGTGTAGACAGAAGGGATTAATTTAGTTGGTATTGGATTACTAATTTAATTAGTTCGGCACCACACATGGGCTGAAGGGCCAGTTTTCGTACTATACACTTCTATGTTCTGTATAGCAGTTTTTTTCCCCTCGCTCATTGGGTGTGAGACTTCAAAGGGTGATGGAGGCAGAGTCTTTGACTTTAGGGAGGAGGTAGATTGCTTCTTGATAAGCAGGAGGGTGCTAACTACTGAAAGATCTTGGAGATAAGACCACAACCAGATCAGCCGAGATGGTTTTAAACAGTGGAACTGGTGCAAGAGTCCTGTTCCTAATTCATGTCTATAATGCCACCCTGGTCATCAGAGGCACCACAACCACATTTCCCTGCTGACATCCCCACACATAGGGACCTGGACTTCATGGGGAAGAGTGGATGACAACTAGGAGGGATGGGTGTTCATGGGTATTGGGGGGTGTGGAAGCAAAGGGCAGATCAGATGCCTGCTTCCTGGTGGACTGGGCTGCATTCTGCAAAGATCACCCTCCCCTGGAACCACCTTCCTAAACCTCCTCCCTCACCACCATCCATTGCTGTAGACAGTCTCTCTCCATGTGAGCAGCCTTTCTCATGTGGATCCCCCGGCAATATTTAGCCATCCCGTTGTAGTCTCCGCTATATCGATGAGAGTTGCTGCAGAATGATGGGATGCTTCTCCAAGAACCTTCGCTCCGTTTGCAGACTCTGTCTTCACATCTTGGCGGCTTAATTCCAAACCCCATTCCCACACTGTTATGTCTGTCTTCAACCTTTCCCACTGCCAAGATGAGAGTAAACACAGACTGAAAAAAAGAGTACCTCGTATTCTACCTGGGCCATCTTCAACATGGTGGCATGAACATCGATCTCTCTAACTTCCAGTAGCTGGTCCCTCTCTGTCTCCTTTCTCTCTCCTTCTGATCCAGCTGGCCCCCATCACAACGCTTTCCCCTTCTCCCCTTTCCCACCATCAGCCACGCACCCCTTGTAATTGTTCCCCTCAAACCTCCATTTTAGCCTATGAAGGTAAAAATGAAAAGGCATTACCCAGCTTATTCTTATTTTTTACTAGGAAGAACGTTTATTTTGATATTTTTAAAAATATGTTCTATGTACCTCAAGGGCTCTGTAGGGGAGGACCACAGTATCTGGTTCTTCTGCTACTAGACAGAGAGGGGCCTGGCTGGGTAAGGAACCCCCTCAGTTATTGTCATCTTGTATTGTTGCAGGACCCACATGAATGGTATTAAAGTTATTGGTTTTAAGAAATGTAATAGAAGAAAAGTAATGTACTTAATACCTTTGACCACAAGGACTAAAATGTGAAGAGGGCCACAGCCTGATTGGAGGCTACAATTATTCCTTATGAAATAAACCGTCATTGTGTCCCTCTGCAGCTCCACAGGTCTACTCCATTCAGGAGGTTCCCATGGTGATGACTCATTGGGTCTTGCCCTGGAATCCTTCTGAACTTCCTCAGGTTGTCCATTGTAGCCCTCACGGTCTGTGTTGCTTGTCACTCTTCAGAGCGAACCTAGCACACAGCAAGAGGCCATTCATCCCATCACACGTGTGCCAATTATTCAGCCTAATACAACCTTCCAGATCTGAATCTGTATTCCTATGGAGTACAGCTCTTCACATCCATCTTCCGGATCTGACAATGGCTCCAGACTCCACCACTCTCTGGGTAAGGTTTCTCCTCTTCCAATTCATCCTTCCGCAGCTTACTCCAAACCTATTTCCACTGGCTCTAAGGGAAATGATTCTTCCCTTTTACAGTCTCTGGCCTTTCCTATGTAACACCTCTCAATAACTCTTCCTCTGCTTTCTGTTTTGAAAAGAAAACCTCAGCCTTTCTCATCCTGGCAACATCTGGCCAGCCCCCCTTGCACTCTATCCAGAGCAATCACACCTTTCCTGTAACATGGTGACCACAAATGCACACAGTATCCCAAAAAGTGTTGTATCCAGTTCCGATGTAATCTCCTTGCTTGTGTTCTATAACTCAATAAAGGGAAGGATGCCCCATCTCCTTTAAACCTCCTTATTCACTTGTCTGTCTTAAAAAAAACATGTCATCCCTTGGTTACAGACACCGGACTGATGGTTATATTAATAAATTCAGCAGCTCAGCATTGTACAAACAGCAGACCTAGCTGCTCCCCCTCTCTCTCTCTCTCTCTCTCTCTCTATACATTTTTAGTACTTTTCTTTCAAATCAGTTCTCTGTGCTTTTGTAATACCTTAGATTACAATACATTGGAGATGTACTTAACATAGAGTGATTTTTGTGTGTTCTCTGATTGATGGACAAACCAACTTAAGAACGTCTAGTAAAACTGAATCCACTTGTTACCCATGGATGGACTATCTCTTTGTTCCTTTACACCACTCAGTGCCCTGCTATTTAATGGACATTTTCTTGTCTCACCTTCCCAGATGAAGTTAACTCTGGATTATAGAAACATAGAAAACCTACAGGACAATACAGGCCCTTCCGCCCACAAAGCTGTACCGAACATGTCTTTACCTTAGAAATTACCTAGGGTTACCTATAACCCTCTATTTTTCTGAGCTCCATGTACTTGTCCAGCAGTCTCTTAAAAGACCCTATCGTATCCGCCTCCACCACCATCGCTGGCAGCCCATTCCACGCACTCACCACTCCCTGCGAAACAAACATACTCTTGACATCTTCTCTGTACCTACTTCCAAGCATCTTAAAACTGTGTCCTCTTGTGCTAGTCATTTCAGCCCTGGGAAAAAGCCTCTGACTATCCACACGATCAATGCCTCTCATCATCTTATATATATCTATGAGGTCACCTCTCATCCTCCGTTACTCCCAAGGAAAAAAGGCCAAGTTCACTCAACCTATTCTCATAAGGCATGCTCCCCAATCCAAGCAGCATCCTTGTAAATTTCCTCTGCACCCTTTCTATGGTTTCCACATCCTTCCTATAGTGAGGCGACCAGAACTGAGCACAGTACTCCAGTGGATTACATTCCATCTGAAATTTTTCTACTCAGCTGACCAATCTTCCCACAACCTAATGCCTACCCTTCAATATCAACCACATCACGGGTTGTTTTGTATCACCATAACTTTCTTATGTCCCCTATAAATCATTAACATAGACTACAGAGAGCAAGGGACAAGATACCAAGCCTTGTGGAACACAACTGGTTACAGTTTTCAATCAGTGCCAATTTATTTTTTCTGTCACTGAACCAGTGACGAATCGGTTTGTTACTCTCCCTGGGCTTTTATATTTTTTGACACATCACTATCACCCCCACCTCTTATTTTATACCACTGCAAGCTATTCACCCACATCCTTGCCTCCAAGCTTGAGTTACCCTTGTTTCCTAATTTCCCTGTTATTCTTTTCCTCCTTCTGTAATTATAAAACATCCTTGGATTTTTGGTAAGTTTCACTTCTGCAACTTTTTCCCCCCACATTTCTAGTTTCCTGTAGTATTCTGCTCATTGTGTCTCACAGAAACTTCTTTTGTTTTGCCTTGTCTGAACCTCCATGCACCCCATCATTCAGAGGTGTCTAGATCTGACCTCCCTCATTGTGGCAATATGTTTACCCTAAACCTCATTCAATACCTCCCTTTGTTCCAAAACAAAAAGGGATTTATTTTCAAGTAGCTGTCTCCAGTCCCATTTCGTTCAGTGTAATAAAATTGACCAACCCAAATTTAGAACTTGTCCTTCTACTAATTCCTGGTTGCTTTTCATCACTATCGAACTCTAACCCAATCACAGTCACTGCACAAAAATACTCTCCCACTGTCTGTCCTGTTTCGTTCCCAGCTGGGCTTGCCACATACTGGCTAATCAGAATCCACGTCAATGCTTTTCTGCAGTACGTCTGGCTGAATGACAAACAATGTTAATTTAGTTCACTCCAGACAGAGATACAGCTTGGCTGTCCATTTAACAGGTCTCAATAGGAGAGGCAGCCTGCTGACCTAAAGAACAGGACTTACTGCCTCCCAGTGGACAGTACAGATAGACCATAAGACAAAGGAGCAGAAGCCAGCCATTCAGCCCATCGAGTCTGCTCCACCAGTTTATCATGGGCTGATCCATTCTCCCATTTAATCCCACTCCCCCGCCTTCTCACCATAACCTTTGATGCCCTGGCTACTCAGATACCTGTCAATCTCTGCCTTAAATACACCCAATGACTTGGCCTCCACTGCCGCCTGTGGCAACAAATTCCACAGATTCACCACCAGAGTATTCACAGATACTCTGCTGATCTGGCCACTTTCAAACTAAAAGCAAAGACAGATCCCATAACTGCTGGTCAGATGCTCCAGATAATAACACATGGAAGGTAAACACAAGGAGGAGTGAAATTACGTAGTTGATTAGATACGACCTTTGTGATTTTCACTCAAATAGTCAGTAACAGTGACACAGGAACTGCCTCAGGGAGATTCCTGGGGACCGGTATCTATTCCTCATTCATTTTTTGACATTGAAGGTTCTAAGGCACTCCTTCTCCCTCACTGCAGTTCTTGCGGTAAGGGAGCTTGGAGACGGATCTTGTGGAGATCTTCAGCACTGCCAAAGAGGAACAATAAAAGCTATTGCCAGGCTGCTCTGTAAGACAGCGTCCATTGTGCAGGACCAGAGCACTGACTAGAGTCAGTGTCCTTGTATTTTTAGGCCACACAAGGCAAGATTTCTCCAGTTATGGGAAGGAAGCCATGACACAATCATCCATTTGACCTTGGGGTGCACAAGGCATACAGTGTTACCATTGAAGAGAGTGAGAAGGGGACCCCAGCTGAATGAGTCTTTCCCTGTCTGAAGGTAGTTTATCCAGTACACCACTAATAGTTCTCCAGTACGATAAATTGGACTTCTGACCTCACAATCTTGTTATGACCTTGCACGACTAGATCTTTCAGTTCTGGTCGCCTCACTACAGGAAGGATGTGGAAGCCATAGAAAAGGTGCAGAGGAGATTTACAAGGATATTGCCTGGATTGGGGAGCATGCCTTATGAAGACAGGTTGAGTGAACTTGGCTTTTTCTCCTTGGAGCGATGGAGGATGAGAGGTGACCTGATAAAGGTGTATAAGATAATGAGAGGCATTGATCGTGTGGATAGTCAGAGGCTTTTTCCCAGGGCTGAAATGGCTGCCACAAGAGGATACAGGTTAAAGATGCAGGGGAGTAGGTACAGAGGAGATGTCAGGGGTAAGTTTTTTATGCAGAGAGTGGTGAGTGCGTGGAATGGGCTGCTGGCAAAGGTGGTGGAGGCGGATACGATAGGGTCTTTTAATAGACTTTTAGATAGGTACATGGAGCTTAGAAAAATAGAGGGCTATGGGGAAGTCCAGTAATTTCTAAGGTAGGGACATGTTCAGCACAACTTTGTGGGCCGAAGGGCCTGTATTGTGCTGTAGGTTTTCTACACAATCAGTCCTCAGCACTTGATTGGAAAGCTGAAACTGCTGGGCCTGAACACCTCCCTCTGCAACTGGATCCTAGACTTCCTGACTGGGAGATCTCAGTCAGTCCGGATCGGGAGCAGCATCTCCAACACCATCACACTGAGCACGGGGGCCCCCCAGAGCTGTGTGCTCAGTCCACTGCTGTTCACTCTGCTGACCCACGACTGTGCTGCAACACACAGTTCGAACCACATCATCAAGTTCGCCGATGACACGACCGTGGTGGGTCTCATCAGCAAGAACGATGAGTCAGCATACAGAGAGGAGGTGCAGCGGCTAACAGACTGGTGCAGAGCCAACGACCTGTCTCTGAATATGAACAAAACAAAAGAGTTGGTTGTTGGGTTGTTGACTTCAGGAGGACACGGAGCGACCACTCTCCACTGAACATGGTCTGAGTCGACGTTCCCCCCCCCCCGATTTCTTTTTGTATTTGCACAGTTTGTGATCTTTTGCACATCGGTTGAATGTCCAAGTTGGGAGAAAAAGGACAGAGAGAAAAAGAATGTGTGTATATAAATAAATAACGGATGGGGTACAAGGGGGAGGTGGGGCATTAGCGGAAGTTTGAGAAATTAATGTTCATGCAATCAAGTACCCCTCGTACCCCATCCATTATTTATTTATATACACATTCTTTTTCTCTCTCTCCTTTTTCTCCCTCTGTCCCTCTCACTATACCCCTTGCCCATCCTCTGGGTTCCCCCCCCCCTTGTCTTTCTTCCTAGGCCTCCTGTCCCATGATCCTCTCATATCCCTTTTGCCAATCAACTGTCCAGCTCTTGGCTCTATCCCTCCCCCTCCTGTCTTCTCCTATCATTTTGGATCTCCACCTCCCCCTCCCACTTTCAAATCTCTTAATAGCTCTTCTTTCAGTTGGTCCTGACGAAGGGCCTCGGCCCAAAACGTCGACTGTACCTCTTCCTAGAGATGCTGCCTGGCCTGCTGCGTTCACCAGCAACTTTGATGTGTGTTGCTTGAATTTCCAGAATCTGCAGATTTCCCCATGCTTGCGAGAAATACTCCAAAGATAGGATGACACAACCGTGGCTGACAAAGAGAACTCAAAGCCAACATAAAAGCCAAAGAGATATATTCAGTGGCTGAAGGGATTGTGGAGATATTGGTAATGATCTTCCAAGAATCAGTTGAATCTATCATGGTTTCAGAGGACTGTAAAATTGAAAATGTTACTCCACTCTTCAAGAAGGGTGAGACAGAAGAAAATAAATTATAGGCCAGTTAGTCTGACCTCGGTGGTTGGGAATATGTTGGAGTCAATGTTAAGGATGTGGCTTCTGGGTACTTGAAGGCACATGATAAAATAGGCCGTAGTCAGCATGGTTTCCTTAAGAGGAAATCCTGCCTGACAAATCTGTTGGAATTCCTTGAAGAAATAACAAGCAAGAAAGACAAAGGAGCCTGGATTCTCAGAAGGCCTTTGACAAGGTTCCTTCACATGAGGCTGCTTAACAAGTTAAGAGACCATGGTATTGCAGGAAAGATACTAGCATGAATAGAGCATTGGCTGACTGGCAGGAGGCAAAGAGTGGAAATAAAGGGAGCATTTTCTGGCTGGCTGCCAGTGACTAATGGATTTCCACAGGGACCCATGTTGGTATTGCTTCTTTTTACGTCACACGTCAATGATTTCGATGATTCAATTGATGGCTTTGTGCAGATGGTGACGATAGATGGAAGGACAGTTAGTTTCGAGGAAGCAGAGAGGCTACAGAAGGACTGAGACAGATTAGGAGAATGGGTAAAAAAGTGGCAAATGCAATAACTTTGGGAAGTGTATGATCATGCACCTTGGTAGAAGAAACAAAAGGGTAGACTATTTTCTAAATGGAGAGAAAATTCAAAAATCTGAAGCACAAACGAACCTGGGAGTCCTTGTGCAGTGTTCCCTAAAGTTTAATTTGCAGGTTGAATCAGTGGTGAGGAAGGCAAGTGCAATGTTAGCATTCATTTCATGAGGAATAGAATACAAAAGCAAAGATGTAATGTTGAAGCTTAATAAGGCACTGGTGAGGCCTCACTTGGAGTATTGTGAGCAGTTTTGCGCCCCTCATCTAAGAAAGGATGTACTGGCATTGGAAACAGCTCAAATGAGGCTCACCAAAATTATTCTGGGATTGAAATTGTCATATGAGGATCTCTTGATGGCTCTGGGCCTCTACTCACTGGAATTCAAAAGAATGAGACAGATCATTGAAACCTATCAAAAGTTGAAAGGACTTGATAGAATGAATGTCCTTTTAGAACAGAGATGAGGGGAATTTCTTTCACAAGAGTGGTGAATCTGTGGAATTTGTTGCCACAAGTGGCTGTAGAGGCCAAGTCATTTGGTATATTTAAGGCAGTGGCTGATAGATTCTTGATTGGTCATGGCATGAAAGGATAACGGGGAGAAGGCAGGAGACTGGGGCTGAGGGGAAAAACGTACCAGTCATAATGAAATGATGGAGCAGAATCGATGGGCCAAATAGCCCAATTCCACTCCTATATCCTATAGTGTTATGATTATTATTCTATTATAGATAATAGGGAAACCAGCATCAAATTCCCTGTATGTGTCCACATACTTGGCGATAATAAAGGATTCTGATTCTGATTAGAAAAATATAGAAAATAATATAGAAAACCTACAGCACAATACAGACCCTTCGGCCCACAGAGTTGTGCCAAACATGTCCTTACCTTAGAAATTACCTGGGGTTACCAATAGCTCTCCATTTTTCTGAGCTCCATGTACCTGTCCAGGAGTCTCTTAAAAGACCCTATCGTATCTGCCTCCACCACCTTTGCCAGCAGCCCACTCACCACTCTCTGCGTAAAAACCTTACCCCTGACATCACCTCTGTGCCTGCTTCCAAGCACCTTAAAACTGTGCCCTCTCGTGCTAGCCATTTTAGCCCTGGGAAAAAGCCTCCAACTATCCACACGATCATCTTATACACCTTTATTAGATCACCTCTCATCATCCGTCACTACAAGGAAAAAAGGCCGAGTTCACTCAACCTATTCTCATAAGGCAAGTGGGGTCTGACCAGGGTCCTATATAGCTGCAACATTACCTCCCGGCTCGTAAACTCAATCCCACAATTGATGAATGCCAATGCACCGTATGCTTTCTTAACCACAGAGTCAACCTGCGCAGCAATTTTGAGTGGTCTATGGATTCGGACCCCAAGATCCCTCTGATCCTCCGCACTACCAAGAGTCTTACCATTCTGTCATCATATTTGACCTACCACAATGAACAAACTCATACTTATCTGGATTGGACTACATCTGCCACTTCGCAGCCCAGTTCTGCATCCTTTCGATGTCCTGCTGTAATCTCTGACAGCCCTCCACACTATCCATAACACCTCCAACCTTTGTGTCATCAATAAATTTACTAACCCATCCCTCCAGTTCTTCATCCAGGTCATTTATAAAAATCACGAAGAGTAGGGGTCCCACAACAAATCCCTGAGGCACACCACTGGTGACCGACCTCCATGCAGAATATGACCCATCTACAACCACTTGCCTTCTGTGGGCAAGCCAGTTCTGGATCCACAAAGCAATGTCCCCTTGGATCCCATGCCTCCTTACTTTCTCAATAAACCTTGCATGGGGTACCTTGTCAAATGCCTTTTACAAAGCCATGCTGACTATTCCTAATCATATTATGCCTCTCCAAATGTACCTAAATCCTGCCTCTCAGGATCTTCTCCATTAACGTACCAACCACTGAAGACTCACTGGTCTATAATTTCCTGGGCTATCTCTACTCCCCTTCTTGAATAATGGAACAACATCCATAACGCTCCAATCGTCTGGAACCTCTCCCATCCACATAGATGATGCAAAGATCATCTCTTTCCTCACCTCCCACAGTAGCCTAGAGAAGGAAGTCTGAAAATCGGAGCAGGAGTGCGGAGGAAGCCTTTTTTGAATTTTTCGTTTTTTTCTTTCATCGGCGTTCAGAGAGGCGGGACTACACAGGCGTGTGATGTCGGGGAGTGAAGCGCGGAAGATTTAAAAGGAACAGAGCCTTACACAGTGGGCAGCGTCGTTTTGCGGGCTGCAGAGTGAGCCGGGAGCAGAGTGGAGGCTTAAGGGCTTTGACTCAATGGGCTTAGGCGGAAACGGGCGAGGAGAGGAAGGTTTGGTATTCATTTTTTTTGGTTGTTATTTGAGGAGAGGAGGAAGTACGAGTGTGAGGGCAGCTTGCTGTTCTCAGTGCCGGACGTGGGAGGTCATGGAGTGTCCCAGCCTCCCAGACATCCACATCTGCGCCAGGTGCATTGAGATGCAGCTCCTAAGAGACCGCGTTAGGGAACTGGAGCTGCAGCTCGATGACGTTCGTCTTGTCAGGGAGAGTGAGGAGTTGATAGAGAGGAGTTACAGGCAGGTGGTCACACCGGGGCCACGGGAGGCAGACAGGTGGGTCACGGTTAGGAGGGGGAAGGGGAAGAGTCAGGTACTAGAGAGTACCCCAGTGGCTGTGCCCCTTGACAATAAGTACTCCTGTTTGAGTATTGTTGAGGGAGATAGCTTACCTAGGGGAAGCAACAGTGGCTGTGCCTCCGGCACAGAGTCCGGCCCTGTAGCTAAGAAGGATAGGGAAAGGAAGAGGAGGGCAGTTGTAATAGGGGACTCGGTAGTTAGGAGATCAGATAGATGATTCTGTGGACGCAGTCCGGAGACCCGGATGTTAGTTTGCCTCCCTGGTGCCAGGGTCCGGGATGTTTCTGATCGCGTCCAAGAGATCCTGAAGTGGGAGGGAGAGGAGCCAGAGGTCGTGGTACATATAGGTACCAATGACATGGGTAGGAAAAGGGGAGAGGTCCTGAAAGAAGAATACAGGGAGTTAGGAAGGGAGTTGAGAAAAAGGACCGCAAAGTTAGTAATCTCAGGATTACTGCCTGTACCACGTGACAGTGAGAGTAGGAATGCGATGATGTGGAGGATAAATGCGTGGCTATGGGATTGGAGCAGGGGGCAGGGATTCAAGTTTTTGGATCATTGGGAGCTCTTTTGGCGCAGGCGTGACCTGTACAAAAAGGACGGGTTATGCTTGAATCCTAGGAGGACCAATATCCTGGCGGGGAGATTTGCGAGGGCAACTGAGGTGACTTTAAACTAGAATGGTTGGGGGGAGGGCATCAAATTAGGGAGACTAGGAGAGGGGAGGTTGGTTCACAAATGGAGAAGGCAGGTAGGCAGTGTGTGAGGGAGGATAGGCAGGGGATAGAGATCAGGAGCACTCAGACCAAAGATGTAGGGGACAAGGAAGAAAAAGATAACAAAGTTGTTTGCTCCATTAAGGATAACAGAGAGTAGGAGGTGGAGAATTTCTTAAATGCATCTATTTTAATACTAGGAGCATTGTAAGAAAAGTGGATGAGCTTAGAGCATGGATTGATACCTGGAAATACGATGTTGTAGCTATTAGTGAAACGGGGTTGCAGGAGGGGTGTGATTGGCAACTAAATATTCCAGGATTTCGTTGCTTCAGGTGTGATAGAATCGGAGGGGCAAGAGGGGGAGGCGTTGCATTGCTTGTCAGAGAAAATATAACAGCAGTGCTCTGGCAGAATAGATTAGTGGACTCGTCTAGAGAGGCTATTTGGGTGGAATTGAGGAATAGGAAAGGTGTTGTGATGCTTATAGGGGTGTATTACAGACCACCTAATGGGGACTGAGAACTGGTGGAGCAAATTTGTAAGGAGATAGCAGATAGTTGTAGTAAGCACAAGGTTGTGATTGTGGGAGATTTTAATTTTCCACACACAGACTGGGAAGCCCATTCTGTAAAAGGGCTGGATGGTTTGGAGTTTGTCAAATGTGTGCAAGATAGTTTTTTGGAGCAATACATACAGGTACCAACTAGAGAAGGGGCAGTGTTGGATCTCCTGTTAGGGAATGAGAAAGGGCAGGTGACGGAGATATGTGTTGGGGAGCACTTCGGGTTCAGTGATCACAATATCATTAGTTTCAATATAATTATGGAGAAGGATAGGACTGGACCTAGGATTGAGATTTTTGATTGGAGAAAGGCTAATTTTGAGGAGATGCAAAAGGATTTAGAAGGAGAGGATTGGGAGAATTTGTTTTATGGGAAGGATGTAATAGAAAAATGGAGGTCATTTAAAGGTGAAATTTTAAGGGTACAGAATCTTTATGTTCCTGTTAGGTTGAAAGGAAAGGTTAAAAGTTTGAGAGAGCCATGGTTTTCAAGGGATATTGGAAACTTGGTTCGGAAAAAGAGAGTGATCTTCAATAAATATCGGCAGCTTGGAGTTGTTACGTACCTCGTAACTGGGTTGCCAAACCAGCAGAAATGGACCACTAGTTGGAGTCTGGATTACTGGAAACTAATAAAGTTTTATTAAAGAAATAAGTAACAGAGTACTCTAATCGTAAGGATATAAATGCAACAGGCTAGCAATGATAAAACACACATGTACACAGAACTAGGGTAATAGGAATCAACCAAGCTCTATCGTAGTCTAGGGGTAAAATGATCAGTCTCAAATGATGCAGAGTTCAGTTCAGCTCAGCTTAGTACAGTTCTCAGTAATCGCTGTTGTGCTGTTGGAGAGAGAGAGAAATGCAAATTTTGATTCAAGCAGACCTTTGATGTTCTTCGCAGTTGGCTTTTGGGCGGACCCTTTTATGTCTTCTGTGGTCACCGACTGTGACCCCTCCATTCCGGATACGACCATTCTTCCGCAGTGAACCCGGCACCCAGGCGAGGGCGGACACACACACCAGGTTCCCACCGATCGTACCCTTTTCACCCTGTGCGTCTATGGTCGGTTCCCACCATCAGACCTCCAAACTCCCACCAACTTGTGGGGGGGCACACCACTCTTCCAGGGTCTCGTTATCTCGTGATTTTGTGGTGTGTGTCGTGCCTTAGCGAACCTGTTCTTTTTATCCCCCTGCTGGGGTATCGCCTGTCCATCAAACTTCAAACAGTTCAGATGCAAAGCAGCCGGTCTGACAATATTCTGAACTGTGTTTCTTTTCTGTTATCTCTCTCTTCTCTCTCATTAACATTTTTAACGTTCCTCCATTGTCTCCCTTATCTCTTTCTCATTAGCATCAATCTTCTGATAACTTGGTTTGTCATCACAGAGTTAATGAGGTGCTCGAGGAATACAAAAAATGTAAAAACGATCTTAAGAAAGAAATTAGAAAAGCTAAAAGAAGATACAAGGCTGCTTTGGCAAGTAAGGTGAAAATAAATCCCAAGGGTTTCTACAGTTATATTAATAGCAAAAGAATAGTGAGGGATAAAATTGGTCCCTTAGAGAATCAGGGTGGATGGCTATGTGTGAAGCCAAAAGAGATGGGGGAGATTTTGAACAATTTCTTTTCTTCGGTATTCACCAAGGAGAAGGGTATTGAATTGTGTAAGGTAAAGGAGACAAGAAGGGTAGTTATGGAAAGTATGACAATTAAAGAAGAGTAAGTACTGGCGCTTTTAAGGAATATAAAAGTGGTTAAGTCTCAGGGTCCTGACAGGATATTCCCTAGGAACTTGAGGGAAGTTAGTGTGGAAATAGCAGGGGCTCCGACAGCAATATTTCAAATGTTATTAGAAACCGGGATTGGCGTATTGCTCATGTGGTTCCATTGTTTGAAAGGGTTCTAAGAGTAAACCTGGCAATTATCGGCCTGTGAGTTTGACGTCAGTGGTGGGTAAATTGATGGAAAGTATTCTTAGAGATGATATATATAATTATCTGGATAGACAGGGCCTGATTAGGAACAGTCAACATGGATCAGTAAAATGTAGTAAAATGAATTCAGCAGTGGCTAGATGGGAGATGCCAGAGAGTAGTGGTGGATAACTGTGTGTCAGCTTGGAGGACGGTGTGTAGCGGTGTGCCTCAGGGATCTGTACTGAGTCTAATGTTGTTTGTCATATATATTAATGATCTGGATGATGGGGTGGTAAATTGGATTAGTAAGTATGCAGATGATACTAAGATACGTGGAGTTGTGGATAATGAAGTAGGTTTTCAAAGCTTGCAGAGAGATTTAGGCCAGTTAGAAGAGTGGGCTGAAAGATGCCAGATGGAGTTTAATGCTGATAAATGTGAGGTGCTACATTTTGGTAGGACTAATCAAAATAGGGCATACATGGTAAATGGTAGGGCATTGAAGAATGCTGTAGAACAGAGGGATCTAGGAATAATGGTGCATAGTTCCCTGAAGGTGGAATCTCATGTGGATAGGGTGCTGAAGAAAGCTTTTGGTAAGCTGGCCTTTATTAATCAGAGCATTGAGTATAAGAGTTGGGATGTAATATTGAAATTGTATAAGGCATTGGTAGGCCAAATTTGGAGTATTGTGTACAGTTCTGGTCACCGAGTTATAGGAAAGATGTCAATAAAATTGAGAGAGTACAGAGGTAGTTTACTAAAATGTTGCCTGGGTTTCATCTCCTAAATTCTAGAGAAAGGTTGAACAAGTTAGGTCTTTATTCTTTGGAGCGTAGAAGGCTGAGGGGGGACTTGATAGAGGTGTTTAAAATTATGGGGGGGATTGATAGAGTTGATGTGGATAGGCTTTTTCCATTGAGAATGGGGGAGATTCAAACAAGAGGACATGAGTTGAGAGTTAAAGGGCAAAAGTTTAGGGGTAACATGAGGGGAAACTTCTTTACTCAGAGAGTGGTAGCTGTGTGGAATGAGCTTCCAGCAGAAGTGGTTGAGGCAGGTTCTATGTTGTCGTTTAAAGTTAAATTGGATAGATATATGGACAGGAAAGGAATGGAGGATTATGGGCTGAGTGCATGTCAGTGGGACTAGGTGAGAGTAAGAGTTCGGCACAGACTAGAAGGACCGAGTTGGCCTGTTTCCATGCTGTACTTGTTCGTCCGGTCCTGGTGATTTATCCAACTTGATGCTTTCCAGAAGCTCCAGCACATCCTCGCTCTTAATATCTACATGCTCAAGCTTTTCAGTCTGCTGTAAGTCATCCCAACAATTGCCAAGATCCTTTTCCATTGTAGATACTGAAGCAAAGTACTCATTAAGTACCTCTGGTATCTCCTCTGGCTCCGTACACACTTTTCCACTGTCACACTTGATAGGTCCTATTCTCTGATGTCTTATCCTCTTGCTCTTCACATACTTGTAGAATGCCTTTGGGATTTCCTTAATCTCGTCCGCCAAGGCCTTCTCATGACTACTTCTGGCTCTCCTAATTTCTTTCTTAAGCTCCTTCTTGCTAGCTTTATAATCTTCTAGATATCTATCATTACCTAGTTTTTCGAACCTTTTGTAAGCTCTTTTCTTCTTGATTAGATTTCCAAGAGGCTTCGTACACCACAGTTCCTGTACCCTACCATCCCTTCTGTCTCATTGGAATGTATCTATGCCGAACACCACACATATACCCCCGAACATTTGCCACATTTCTTCCGTACATTTCCTTGAGAACATCTATTCCCAATTTATGCTCCTAAGTTCCTGCCTGATAGCCTCATATTTTCCCTTACTCCAATTAAACGATTTCCTAACTTACCTGTTCCTATCCTTCTCCAGTGCTGTGGTAAAGGAGATAGAATTGTAATCACCATCTGCAAAATGCTCTCCCACAGAGAGACCTGATGCCTGACCAGGTTCATTTCCCAATACCAGATCAAGTACAGCCTCTCCTCTTGGAGGCTTATCTACATATTGTGTTAAGAAACCTTCCTGAACTCACCTAACAAACTCCACCCCATCTAAATCCCTTGCTCTAAGGACATGTGAAATTAATATCTCCCACCACGACAATCTTGTTATTATTACACCTTCCCATAATCTGTCTCCCTATCTGCTCCTCGATGTCCCTGTTACTATTGGGAGGTCTATAAAAAACACCCAGTAGAGTTATTGACCCCTTCCTGTTCCTAACTTCCACCCACAGAGACTCCATAGACAATCCCTCCATGTCTTCCTCCTTTTCTGCAGCCATGACACTATCTCTGATCAACAGTGCCACACCCCCACCTCTTTTGCCTCCCTCCCTGTCCTTTCTGAAACATCTAAAGTCTGGCACTCTAAGTAACCATTCCTACCCCTGAGCCATCCAAGTATCTGAAATGGCCACATCATAGCTCCAAGTACTGATCCACGCTCTAAGCTCATCTGCTTTGTTCATAATACTCCTTGCATTAAAATAGACACACCTCAAACCATCGGTCTGAGCATGTCCCTTCTCCATCACCTGCCTATCCTCCCTCTCGCACTGTTCAAACTTTCTCTATTTGTGAGCCAACCACCTGTTGCTCTGTCTCTTCAGTTTGGTTCCCACCCTCCAGCAATCCTAGTTTAAACTCGCCCCAATAGCCTTAGCAAACCTCCCTCCCAGGATATTGGTCCCCCTGGGATTCAAGTGCAACCCATCCTTTTGTACAGGTCACTCCTGCTCAAAAGGAGGTCCCAGTGATCCAGAAATCTGAATCTCTGCCCCCTGCTCCAATCCCTCAGCCACGCATTTATCCTCCACCTCACTCTATTCCTATACTCACTGTCACGTGGCACAGGCAGTAATCCCGAGATGACTACATTTTGTGGTCCTGCTTCCCATCTCCCTGTAGTCTGATTTCAGGACCTCCTCCCTTTTCCTGCCTATGTCCCTGGTACCAATATGTTCCACGACCTCTGGCCATTCTCCTTCCCACTTCAGGATATAGTGGACACGATCAGAAACATCCCGGACCCTGGCACCTGGGAGGGAAACTACTATCCGTGCTTCCTTCCTGCGTCCACAGAATTGGCTGTCTGACCCCCTAACTATAGAGTCTCCTATCACTGCTGCCATCCTCTTCCTTTCCTTACCCTTCTGAGCCACAGGACCAGTCTCTGTGCCAGAGGCGCGGCCACTGTTCCTTCCCCCAGGTAGGCCGTGCCCCCAACAGTAGTCAAGCAGGAGTACATATTGTCAAGGGGGACAGCCACAGGGGTGCTCTCTAGTGTCTGACTCCTGCCCTTCCCTCTCCTGACTGTGACCCACTTATCTGTCCGAGGCCCCGGTGTGACTACCTGCCTATAGCTCCTCTCTATCACCTCCGCACTCTCCCTGACCAGACGAAAGTCATCAAACTGCATCTCCAGTTCCCTAACACAGTCCCTGAGGGGCTGCAGCTCGATGCACCTGGCGCAGATGTGGCCGTCCGAGAGGCTGGGAGTCTCCGGGACTTCCCACATCTGACACCCAGCACAGAACACGAGCCTCACACACATTCTTCCTGTCTGTATTCTACACAGATAACCTACCTCGCCTCGACCTGTTGAGCCAAAGCCTTCCTACTCTGTCACCCGCTCTATAAAGCTGTCTCCTTTTAAACTCTTCTTGCTGTTCTCACTGGCTGACGTCCACCCGCTTGCGCAGTCGTGCCCTGATCGAACCATTGAAGAAATTATTATATATAATTGACTATGCCCACAAGAAAATAAATCTCAGGGTTGTATATGGTGACATTTCTGTACTTTGATAATAAGTTTATTTTGAATTTTCCACCTGTGGGTGAAGTGAACCTTTGGAATAAATGTTATGTGACTTATTGACAATGAAGATCTTGTGACAGTGGTCACAGCTACATGAGGCAACAGTCTTCTGTGGTCACACTCACCCAGCTTCCAGACAAAGAGCACAGAGCATCACCTGAAAGATCCTGCAGACTGCGGCAACCTCAGCACCCGCACTGCCTAATGTTCACTGCTCAGGGAGTATGATGCAGGTGCCCCTCGCCTCAAGATGCTGTGAATGCAAATTCTCAACCAGCAAATATCCAGAAGTTAACACCTTCAGGGACTGGAAGTGATGTGGATCCGAAGTTTAGGCGGGGGTACAGAGCCTGAACTGCTGCTGGAGGCTGACCTGAGAGATTGCACCTTCCAAACACCACAACCTGTGATGCACTGCTGCTGAGACAGTATGAAGATGGGAGCATCACCCCCAGAAATAGAGTGTACACAGGTCCAAAAGCCCTATTTCCTCACTGAAGCTGACTTTCATTTCTTCACCACCTTTCACCCTGCCCTTCTCTCTGCTAAACAGCTCCTTAAAGGAAATCTAAAAAGTCTTAATTGTTGAGTACCTATGTAAAGGCTAGATCACACATCAAAGTTGCTGGTGAACGCAGCAGGCCAGGCAGCATCTCTAGGAAGAGGTACAGTCGACGTTTCAGGCCGAGACCCTTCGTCAGGACTAACTGAAGGAAGAGTTAGAAAGAGATCTGAAAGTGGGAGGGGGAGGGGGAGATCAAAAATGATAGGAGAAGACAGGAGGGGGAGGGATGGCGCCAAGAGCTGGACAGGTGATTGGGAAAGGGGATATGAAAGGATCATGGGACAGGAGGTCCGGGGAGAAAGACAAGGGGGGTGGGGGGGGGAGAACCCAGAGGATGGGCAAGGGATATAGTCAGAGGGACAGAGGGAGAAAAAGGAGCGAGAGAGAAAGAATGTGTGTATAAAAATAAATAACAGATGGGGTACGACAGATGGAATATAAGGTGTTGTTCCTCCAACCTGAGTGTGGCTTCATCTTTACAGTAGGGGAGGCCGTGGATAGACATGTCAGAATGGGAATGGGATGTAGAATTAAAATGTGTGGCCGCTGGGAGATCCTGCTTTCTCTGGCGGACAGAGCGTAGGTGTTCAGCAAAGCGGACTCCCAGTCTGCGTCGGGTCTCGCCAATATATAGAAGGCCACATCGGGAGCACCGGACGCAGTATATCACCCCAGCCGACTCACAGGTGAAGTGTTGCCTCACCTGGAAAGACTGTCTGGGGCCCTGAATGGTGGTAAGGGAGGAAGTGTAAGGGCATATGTAGCACTTGTTCTGCTTACAAGGATAAGTGTCAGGAGGGAGATCAGTGGGGAGGAATGGGGGGGACGAACGGACAAGGGAGTCGCGTAGGGAGCGATCTCTGCGGAAAGCAGAGAGAGGGGGGAGGGAAAGATGTGCTTAGTGGTGGGATCT
The DNA here is from genome assembly GCF_030028105.1 of Mobula birostris. NCBI lineage: Eukaryota > Metazoa > Chordata > Chondrichthyes > Myliobatiformes > Myliobatidae > Mobula > Mobula birostris. The sequence goes on along the minus strand of NC_092393.1, from coordinate 9,085,265 downwards.
CGTGGAGGTGGCGGAAGTTACGGAGAATAATATGTTGGACCCGGAGGCTGGTGGGGTGGTAGGTGAGGACCAGGGGAACCCTATTCCTAGTGGGGTGGCGGGAGGATGGAGTGAGAGCAGATGTGCGTGAAATGGAGGAGATGCGTTTGAGAGCAGAGTTGATGGTGGAGGAAGGGAAGCCCCTTTCTTTAAAAAAGGAAGACATCTCCCTCGTCCTGGAATGAAAAGCCTCATCCTGAGAGCAGATGCGGCGGAGACGGAGGAATTGCGACAAGGGGATGGCATTTTTGTAAGAGACAGGGTGAGAAGAGGAATAGTCCAGATAGCTGTGAGAGTCAGTAGGCTTATAGTAGACATCAGTGGATAAGCTGTCTCCAGAGATAGAGACAGAAAGATCTAGAAAGGGGAGGGAGGTGTCAGAAATGGACCAGGTAAACTTGAGGGCAGGGTGAAAGTTGGAGGCAAAGTTAATAAAGTCAACGAGCTCAGCATGCGTGCAGGAAATTTCTAAGGGCTAGGATCTTCCCTAACTCAATCTGTATCAGTGAAACGCAAGGTGAAAGTACACAGTTAACGGTGGGATCCTTAACAGCACTGATATACAGAGAGGTGGTGGGGGGGGGGGGGGGGAGAGAGAGAGAGAGATAGGGGTGCAAGTCCTGACCTCCGACAGTAGCCACACAAGCCGACAAGGTGTTAAAGAAGATGTACAGCATTCCTGCCTTCATCGGTTGGGGTATTGGGTACAATGCCACTCTGTTACAGCTCTGTAAAACATTGGTTCGGCTGCATTTGGCATTCAGTTCTGGTTGCCCCATTACAGGAAGGATGTGGAGGCTTTGGGTAGACTGCTGAAGAGATTTATCTGGATTCTGACTGGATTAGAGGCCATGAACCATAAGGAGAAGGTTGCACAAACTAGGTTGTTTTCACCAGTTCTTTGGAGGCTGAGAGATCTGATAAAAGTTGATAAAATTATAAGAGGCACAGGTAAGGAGGCAGTCAGAGTCTTTTTCCCATGGTAGAAGTGTCAAATACTAGAGGACAAGCATTTAAAGTGAGAAGGGAAAAGTTATTAAGGCAGATGTTGTGGGCAGGTTTTATTTTTAAACACAGAGAGTGGTAGATGCTTTGAACAGGCTATCAGGGGTAGTACGCAAGCAGATATTATAGTGGTATTTAAGAGGTTTTTAAGAGAGAAAATGGATTTTAAGAGCAAGGTGGATGGAGGGATTTGGTTCATATGCAGACAGAAGGGATGAGCTTAATCTGGCATTGTTCAGCACAGATATAGTGGGCTGAGTAGCCTGTTCTTGTGCTTTACTGTTGTATATTCTATGTTAATCCTGCAAATATTTGATAATCCTTTTGATCAGCACAGGTGCGGATCTGTTTGATGTTCTTCCTACTGATTTCTCATAAGAGGGCTCACTCATGGCATAGTTGCAACACACATGACCTAGTGTGCACCAGTTCTGCACCTGCACTTTAATCTCACTCTATTTTTTATTCTTTACAATTGTTGAATGTTGTTGCTTTCTGTTGTGCTCACCAACCCACCACAGCAAATTTCTAATAGATATAAAAATGTATATCGTGAATAAAGAGGATCTTTGATCACTGCTTCATCACACCAGCTTCCTCAAAGTGAAGACAAAATAAAAAACTCTTGTAACTTCCTTTCTTTCCTTGAACACATTCAACTTTTAAAAACAGAGCCGATTCATCTCCGCTCAGAAGCTAAGATCTGCACTCTCACAGAGTTGATCTTAAAATGTGATTAAGTTCCACTTTCCTCTTCCCTCTAGATGCTTATAGAACAGGGAACAGCAAAGCCTTATCAGAAATTAAAACATCACTTTGGTGTTAAGTTCCAAAGTACAGAATAGCTGAGTCAATCAAGAACTCCTCCAACCTGATCCACAACAACACCCCCAATGCAAACCCTCTCCAGTACATTGGTTAAACCCTCTTGGTCCAGTTTTTTTTAAATTGTACAAAATAACATTTTCCAAAACACAAATTCTATCCATAAAAATGTATTTTAAAATCAACAAACATTTCAATACCTTAAAAAATAATTCCATACAAATCTGAAGACCTCCATTTATCTATGAAGTTAATTGCTGGGTCCTGCACTTACTGGAAGATTCTGATTTCCTCCTCCCATCAACCACGTAGAAAATATACCTCAGACAAATCCCAGCTTCTAAAGGTGAGGCCACAACTCACACTTTTTGCACAGTTCTGGTCGTTTAAGGGAGGATGTGGAATTGGACGCAGTCCAGAAGAGACTAACTAGGCTAATTCCTGGGATGGGTGGGTTGTCCTACAATTAAAGAAAGTGGAAGTGTCCTTTGAAGTTTTGATGAATGAGGGGTGATATAATTAAGTATGAGGAGGTCTTGAAGAGCAACAAAGGGTATGTTTTGTAGTGTTCCTCTAGAGCAGGGGTTCCCAACCTGGGATCCATGGACAACTTGCTTAATGGTATTGGTCCATGGCATAGAAAAAAGGTTGGGAACTCCTGCTGTAGAGGGGCAGTCACAAACAAAGGGGCAATTATTTAAAACAGAGGTGTCCAGAAAGGAGCAAACTCTGTATTGCCTCTGCAGTTTCTGAAGATGGAAGTACTGCTAGTATTTGGAGCAATGGAAAATGTGAGGTGACTTAATACAGGCGTATAAGATTATGAGAGGCACAGGTAAAGTGGACAGCCTGCACCTTTCTCCCAGGGTGGCAGTGTCAAACCAGAGGACATCTGTTTAAAGTGATTGGGGAGACGTCAGAGGTAGGTTTTCACACAGAGTACAAGATGCCAGGGTTGGTGTCAGAGGCTGATACAACAGGGACGTTTAAGTACAGTAGCTCTTTAGAGAGGCACATGGATGAAGGAAAAATGGACAGTTGAGCTGTATAGGAAAGAAGTGTTAGACTGATCATGGAATAGGTTTATACAGATAGCACAAGCATCATGGGCCAAAGGAACCTGTATTATGCTGTTCTGTGTTCTTCTCTTCAAAAAGGTAGAAAAATACGTGAAAGATCAGAAAACTGAGGTCTCTGGGGAGAGTGGGACAAAGGAGAAACTAAAAATCATTAACACAAGAGATTCTGGAAATCTTGAGCAACACGCAGAATGCTGGAGGAAATCTGCATATCAGGCAGCATCTATGGAGGGAAATAAACAGTTAACGTTTTGGGTCGAGATCCTTCAGGAGGAATATGGAGGAAGTTAAGGTGGGGGGGGTTATATGGGAGGCAGGGTTTAAGGGTCAGCACAGCATTGTGGGCCGAAGGGCCTGTACTGTGCCGTACTATTCTATGCTCTATGCAGGGCTGGAAAGGAAGGAGGCAGAAACCAGAATAAGAAAGGTGTGTGGGGGGGGGGAGGGTGTGGGGAGGGAGGAGCACAAGCTAGCAGGTGACAGGTGGAATCAGGTGGGGGGGCGATAAAGTAAGAAGCTGCGAAGGGACAGGGAAAGAGGTAAAGGCTGAAGAAGGAATCTAATAGGCTTGGGGCAGATCAGCCATTGTCATATCAGATGGTGGGGTAGCCAAGTAGCCTCACTCCTATTTCCATATGAAGTCAGCTCCCTGCACCATCCTGGCAAAGTGTGGCAACGACGTTCTCACCCACCCAGACTGCGGGGTAGAGGGGCTGGATGAAAACGGAGCGGAAAGTGTGGATCAGAGTGATGGTGTTGGTGATGCCATAGAAGGAGAGAGTCCCTGCCATGTAGTCTAGGTACACTCCGACTCGTTGGTATTTGGCCGATGGCAGCTTCACCTCCCGGTTGGCGTGCCACGCAGAGTAGCTCTTGCTGAAGAGCTGCAGGGACCAGGAGAGGCTGTTGCGGCCGATGAGCGTGTCAGGGCCCTTCCTGTCGATGTCACTATAGGCGACGCCGAGGTAGACCCACTCGCTGCTGATCTCCACCTCCCAGTAGTGCTGGCCTGTGTCAAAGCTCTCACAGCACAGCACTTGCCACTCTTTCTCAAAGCGCTCCACGTGCACTGGGTAGTGCTGAGCCCCTCTGTGAGACACCCTGCGTCTGTCCTTGGACAGAGTGAGATATCGGTGCGCAGAGTTGGGATTGAATTGCAGCCGACGGTAATCTGCAAGGAAAAGAGACTTAGGTAACACAACTGTGCTATAGACATGATAGGGAATTTGACCTCCGTAACCTTTACCTTAAGCAAACATTAACTCTCCACAGTTACACTAATCCTTGCCATTCCAAATAACCTCGCAGTGATCAGCTCTACACTTTTAGAATAACACTTGCTTTACACTTCCTGCTGCCTCAATAAAGCAGCCAACGTAATCAAAGACCTCACCCATCCCGGACATTCTCTCTTCACCCTCTCCCATGGGGTAGAAGGTACGAATGCCTGAAATCCCATACCACCAGAATCAAGGACAGCTTCTACCCCGCCGTAATAAGGCTATTGAATGGTTCCCTACTACAATAAGGTGGATTCATGACCTCACACATATACCTCATTCTAAACACCTTATTGTTTACCTGTGCTGCACTTTCACTGTATTTGTTACACTTTAGGGTTAGGGTTAGGGCCTTGTTCTACCTCAGTGCTCTGCATAATCATCTGATCTGTAAGAAAGACAAACTTTTCACTATATCTGGGCATATGTGACAATAATAAATCAATTCCAATACAAGGAACGAGGTTTAACCTCAGACAGAATGACTCTGTACCTTTGCAAATGATAAAGTTTATACACTGTTCTCTAACATTACAGTGAACATTTTGACACAATTACAGAGTAACACTTACCCTGCACCACGGGTTCCCAACCTTTTTTATGCCACGAACCAATACCATTAAGCAAGGGGCCTGTGGACCCCAGGTTGGGAACCCCTACTCTACACAAAGAATAATAATTAGACAAAGAGCAACTCTGCACACAGAAAACAATCCTAACCCCAATGGCTCACTGCAAATCTGTAGAATTTTATAGAAAATGACCTTGGGCTAACTGGTCTATAATTTCCTTTCTGCGGCCTTCCTCCTTTCTTAAAAAGTGGCAATGATTTTTGAAAGATCATTACTAATGCCTCCACAATCTCTACCACTACCTCTTTTAGATCCCTAGAGTGCAGTTTATCTGGTCCAGGTGACTTAAGTACCCTTAGGTCTTTCAGCTTTTTGAGTATCTTCTCCCTTGTAATAGTAACTGCACTCACTTCCCCCACAGCCTTCAACATCTGACACACTGCTAGTGTCTTCCATAGTGAAGACTGATGCAAAATACTCATTAAGTTCATCTGGCATCTCCTTATCCCCTGTTATTACTTCTCTGGCCTCACTTTCAAGCGATCCTCTATCCACTCTTATCTTTTTTATGTTTTTTTACATATTTGAAAAAGCTTTCACTATCTACTTTGATATTATTTGCTAGTTTGATTTCATATTTATTTTTCCCTTCTAATGATTCTTTTAGTTGCTCTCTGTAGGTTTTTAAAAGCTTCCCAATCCTCTGTCTTCCCACTAACTTTTGCTTTGTTGTTTGCCCTCTCTTTTGCTTTTACATTAGCTTTGACTTCCCTTATCAGCCACGCTTGTACTATTTTGCCATTTCAGTATTTCATTGTTTGTTGATTACACCTATCTTGCACCTTCCTGATTTTTCCTAGAAACTCACACTGTTGCTGCTCTGCTATCATCCCTGCCAGCATTTCCTTCTGATTTACTTTGGCCAACTTCTCTTTCATAACAATGTGGGGATAACTTCACTCGCCCCATCACTGAACTGTTCCCACAACCCATGGACTCACTTTCAAGGACTCTTCCTCTCATGTTCCCGATATTTATTGCTTATTTATTTATTACTATTTTTTTTCTCTTTCGTACTTTCACAGTTTGCTGTCTTTTGCACATTGGTTGTTTGTCTGTCCTGTTGGGTGTGGTCTTTTATTGATTCTATTATGCTTCTTGCATTAGTATGTCCACAAGAAAACAAATCTCAGGGTTGTATAGGGTGACATATATGTACTTTAAACTCTTCTCGGGCTTCCAGCTGGGTACAGGTGTCCATTATAACCAACATTTTGATGACCAACTCTGCAATCTTCATCAGAGGTGATGCCTGGGCATGTCAAGTCCGTTGTCCATCCTCCTGATTGGTTAGGCTTCATCCAATCAGGTTTCCGCTGTCCCACCTTATTTACAATCGAATTCAAGTTCTTACTTAGTGTGAGGTCCCAAAAGCCACTGGTGTGGCACAGTAGTTCGGTGCTGAAGTCAATCCCATGGCCATTGCAAATGCAGTGTTCTGCTAGCACTGATTCCTCTGGGTAACCCAAACGGATACACCTCCTGTGCTCCCTGATACGGGATTCCATCATGCCAATATATGCTGTTCTGCACCGTATACCACCAGACTTGACATGTCTAGGCATCATCCCTGAAGAAGATGGCAGAGTTTATCATCAAACTATCGGTTATAATCGATACCTGTACCTGGTTGGAGGCCCAAGAAGAGTTTATTTGTCACATAGACTGGGAAAGCACAAGATCCTTTTTAATATGCACTTTGATAGTAAATTTACTTTGAGCTCAGAGCGCAAAGTATAGTACAGTGCAAGGACCATGCTTAGCTATTTGTGAAATTACGGATAAGGGTAGTGCAGGAAAATGGTGCTGAGCTATAAGATTAGCCATTGTCTAGCCAACTGGTATAGTAGACTCACTTCTATTTCTCTCAACAGACCTGTGAATGCCAACGCAGATTAATACATCAGTAAGTTTAAAATTCTCTGTCATAATGACACCACCACACAGTATCCCATGAACATAGAATCACACACTTACTCTTGAGGAATGGCTCCCTGATGTGTGAAGTAGATGGGAGTACTCGAGGTTCAGAAGGTTTCACTGACACACAATGGCTGTTCCCCATGGATTCTGCACCAGAGAGAGTATAGTGTAGTTATAGTGAACAGTTCTACCAGCTGTACCAGTATACAAGGCCACAGTGTGAGATAAAACCATCTAATAAACGAGCATACATGCTTCCTGTCTGCACAATTATGGAGCCAGTCATCACCTGACTGAAGTTCAGGACTCATCTACAATTTCCCTTCTGCACAGAGAGGTGCAAATCCCTGGAGGTGGTTACTAGCCTCTGTTGCATCATACTCTGGCTGCCTACAGTTCAAAAGGACACTTTCCTTACAATTATACAGAGCTCTGCTGAAACTGATGTTTCGTGTACTGGTCTGGCCTCCCTACCTCAGGAGGCATATTTTTGCAATAAAGAGAAGGCAATAAACGTTCACTGGATTGATTTCCAGGGATTGGGTATTTGTCCCGGAAGGGAGATAACAGCGAATCTCAAGTTTAACTGAAATTGAAAGATACAAAATTCTATTGGAGCGCAAGAGCATAGAGGCCAACAAAATCAATACATGATTCCCCTTTTATCCCATATAATCTCAACCTATGAAGATCAACCCCTGGGCCAGGACTTTGCTGTGAACTCCACAACATATTTAAACTTGCCTCGAGGTGAAGATTTCTGGTAGGAGCTATCCCTGGCCAGACAAAACACCCATGACCATAAACCCCAGCACTCCCAATATATCCAACTTCAAACATACACGGTCCCAACACACCCAACACCCACCCACTCACACCCTCAACTCCCATTCTCTCTCCAAAGAACCCTCTGCCGTCACTCCCACCGTAACCCCATCGCAGCCAGCTCCCACTCCACCTTCCAACTTTCCCTTTCTAGTGTTAACCAAGGTCACAACTGAAAGTTGATGCAAGAGGGTCAAGATCCAGTGTTCCTTGCCTTACTTCCCTTTACTGTGCATGAGAACCCAACACAGTGTAGCTGTGGTATTGCCTAGCAATGACTCATCCTTCCATTGGCCAGCTGTACTGAATATACAGAAAAGGTTTTTATGACTAGTATTCCCTTAACATGACAGTGGTAATATGCTGTGCAGCAGGCCCTACTGGAGCAGATATTGGTGGTAATCCATCCCTCAGAAAGCAAGATATACTATATGTGTTCTGATGTTGGGCAAGTCGATAACCTTGCTCTCTACAGTAGGTTTCTGACGTAACAGAATTTACCAGGACATTAGCAAGCCATTCAGCCCATCAAGCCTATCCCAGCTTCCATCAGTCCCTTCACCCTCCCCTCTTGTATTCACCTGCTCTATGGGACAGTTTACTGTGACATAAACGTACCAGCACACATTTGAGATGTGGGGAACCGGATACCCGAAGAAAACACAGAATGTGCAAACGCTGGGCAGCACGACGGCAGGATCAAAGCCTTTATTACTTGGATTTTCAGAAGGCCTTTGACAAGGTGCAGCATATGAGGCTGCTAAGCAAGACGTGATATTACTATGCAAACACGAGGAATTCTACAGATGCTGGAGATTCAAGCAACACACACAAATTGCTGGTGAACGCAGCAGGCCAAGCAGCATCTATAGGAAGAAGTACAGTCGACGTTTCGGGCCAAGACCCTTCATCAGGACTAACTATCTCTCCTTTCAGTTAGTCTTGACGAAGGGTCTTGGCCCGAAACGTCGATGGTACTTCTTCCTATCGATGCTGCTTGGCCTGCTGCGTTCACCAGCATTTTGTATGTGTTGCATGATATTACTAGCATGGATAGTTGATTGGCTGACTGGCAGACAGCCAAAGACTGGGAATAAGTGGGGCCTTCAAGCAACACACATCAAAGTGTGTTCATCAGGACTAACTGAAGGAAGAGATGAAGTGGGAGGGTGAGGGGGAGATCCAAAATGATAGGAGAAGACAGGAGGGGGAGGGATGGAGCCAAGAGCTGGACAGGTGATTGGCAAAAGGGATATGAGAGGATCATGGGACAGGAGGCCCAGGGAGAAGGAAAAGGGGGAGGGGGGGAAACCCAGAGGATGGGCAAGGGGTATAGTCAGAGGGACAGAGGGAGAAAAAGGAGAGAGAGAGAGAAAGAATGTGTGTAAATGAATAAATAAATAACAGATGGGGTACGAGGGGGAGGTGGGGCATTAGCGGAAGTTAGAGAAGTCAATGTTCATGCCATCAGGTTGGAGGCTACCCAGACGGAATATAAGGTGTTGTTCCTCCAACCTGAGTGTGGCTTCATCTTTACAGTAGAGGAGGCCGTGGATAGACATGTCAGAATGGGAATGAGATGTGGAATTAAATGCTGTCTCTGGTGGACAGAGTGATAAATGGGGCTTTTTCTGGTTGGCTGCTAGTGAGTGTTCTACAGAGTTCGATGTTGGGGCCGCTTCTTTTCATGTTATATTTTAATGAACTGGATGATGGAACCCTCCCTCCCCTTTCTCGATCTCTCTGTCCCTATGTCTGGAGACAGCTTACCTACTGATGACTATTACAAATCCAAGGATTCTTCAGCTACCTGGACTATACCTCCTCCCACCCCGTTACTCGTAAAATCGCCAGCCCTTCTCTCAACTCCTGTGTCTCCGCTGCATCTACTCTCAGAATTAGGCTTTTCATTCCAGAAAGATGTTCTTCTTCTTCCAAGAAAGGGGCTTCCCTTCCTCCCCAATCAATGCTGCCCCCAACCGCATCTCTTCCATGTCACGCATGTCTGTTCTTAGCCGATCCTCCCGCCACCCTACAGGGATAGGGTTCCTCACCTACCACTCCGCCAGCCTCCATGTCCAGCACATAATTCTCCACAACTTCCACCATCTCCACCAAGCACACCTTTCCCTACCCCCCACTTTCCACAATGATCACTCCCTATGCGACTCCCTTGTCTATTCGTCCCTCCCCAATGATCTCCCTCCTGGCACTCACCCTTGCAAGTGGAACAAGTACTACACTGTCCCTACATCTCCTCCCTCACTACCACTCATGGCCCCAAATGGCCCTTCCAGATGAGGCGACACTTCACTGCTGGGGTCATATACTATGTTCGGTGCTCTCAGTGTGGCCTCCTGTATATAGGTGAGACCGGGCATGGACTGGGAGACTGCTTTTCTGAGCACCTACGCTCTATCTGCCAGAAAAAGCAGGATCTCCCAGTAGCCATCTATTTTAATTCCACTTCCCATTCCCATTCTGATGATACTGTTCTGATGAGGCCACACTCAGGCTGGAGGAATAACACCTTATATTCCTTCTGGGTAGCCTCTAACCTGATGGCATGAACACTGATTTCTCAAACTTCCAGTAATGACGCCCTTCCCCCTTCACCATTCTCTTTTCCCTCTCTCACATATCTCCTTGCCTTCCTCTGGTGCTCCCCCCACTTTTCTTTCTTCCATGGCATTCACTCCTCTCCTATCAGAACTCTCCTTCTCCAGCCCTGAATCTCTTTCACCAATCAACTTCCCAGCTCTTTACTTCATCCCTCCCCCTCTTGGTTTCACCTATCACCTTGCATTTCTCCCTCCCCTCCCCTCACTTAACTCTACTCCTCATCTTTTTTTCTCAAGTTCTGCTGAAGGGTCTTGGCCTGAAACATTGACTTTAATCTTTTCCATAGATGCAGCTTGGCCTGGTGAGTTCCTCCAGCATTTCGTGTGTGTTGCTTGGATTTCCAGCATCTGCAGATTTTTACGCAAACAACAGGAATTCTGCAGATGCTGGAAATTCAAGCAACACACATCAAAGTTGCTGGTGAACGTGCAGATGCTGGAAATGCAAGCAACACACATCAAAGTTACCGTCAGCTCCTGGGCCCTCGGAGGCTCCATCTTCCTCTCACCCCAACCCTCCCCCCTCCCCCCTCTGATCCCAGCTCTCATCCGTGCCGGGTCTTTACCATCCCCTCCGACCTTCAACTGTCGGAGGCAGAACGCTCTGTTCTCAGTAAGGGCCTCACATTTGTCTCCCTTCGCCCACACCTCAGCGAGTTCCGTGTTCGCCATGATGCGGAACTTTTCTTCCACCGTCTCCGTCTCCGAGCCTACTTCTTCGGCAAGGACTCTTCCACCCCCACCGATGACCCCTTCTCCCGTCTTCAACCCTCCTCTTCTTCATGGACACCCCGCTCTGGTCTTCTGCCTGCTCTGGATCTCTTTATCGCTAATTGCCGACGGGACATCAACCGCCTCGACTTCACCGCACCTTGTCCCCATTCCAACCTCACTCCTTCGGAACGCTCTGCTCTCCACTCCCTCCGCACTAATCCTAACCTTATTATTAAACCCGCCGATAAGGGGGGTGCTGTTGTAGTCTGGCGTACTGACCTCTACCTTGCCGAGGCACAGCGACAACTCACGGATACCTCCTCTTATTTACCCCTCGATCGTGACCCCACTAAGGAGCACCAGGCCATTGTCTCCCACACCATCACCGACTTTATCCGCTCAGGGGATCTCCCATCCACTGCTACCAACCTTATAGTTCCCACACCCCGCACTTCCCGTTTCTACCTCCTACCCAAGATCCACAAACCTGCCTGTCCTGGCCGACCTATTGTCTCAGCTTGCTCCTGCCCCACCAAACTCGTTTCTGTGGCCACACATTTTAATTCCACATCCCATTCTGACATGTCTATCCACGGCCTCCTCTACTGTAAAGATGAAGCCACACTCAGGTTGGAGGAACAGCACCTTATATTCCGTCTGGGTAGCCTCCAACCTGATGGCATGAACATCGACTTCTCTAACTTCCGTTAAGGCCCCACCTCCCCCTCGTACCCCATCTGTTACTTATTTTTATGCACACATTCTTTCTCTCACTCTCCTTTTTCTCCCTCTGTCCCTCTGAATATACCCCTTGCCCATTCTCTGGGTTCCCCACCTCCCCCCCGTCTTTCTTCCCAGACCTCCTGTCCCATGATCCTCTCGTATCCCCTTTTGCCAATCACCTGTCCAGCTCTTGGCTCTATCCCTCCCCTCCTGTCTTCTCCTATCATTTTGGATCTCCCCCTCCCCCTCCAACTTTCAAATTCCTTACTCACTCTTCCCTCAGTTAATCCTGACGATGGGTCTCGGCCTGAAACGTCGACTGCACCTCTTCCTACAGATGCTGCCTAGCCTGCTGCGTTCACCAGCAACTTTGACGTGTATCTGCAGATTTTTTCTTGTTCGTGATTGGATGATGGAATTGATGGCTTTGTGGCCAAGTTTGCGGATGATATGAGGCAGGTAGTGTTGTGGAAAGAGGGAGTCTGCGGAATTGGCAGATGGGATAAGTGTAGGGAAGTGTATGTATGGTCATGCACTTTGGTTGAAGGAATAAAGATGCAGTCTATTTCCTAAATGGGGTGCAAATTCAGAAATCAGAGGTACGAGAGTCTTTGTGCAGAACTCCCTAAACGTTAACTTGCAGGTTGAGTCAGTGCTGAGGGAGGCAAATGCAAAGTTTGCACTCATTTCAAGAAAACTAGAATACAGGAGCAAATATGTAATTCTGAGGCTTTGTAAGGCATTGATCAGAGTGCACTTGGCATATTGTGAGCAAGTTTGGTCCCCTTATCTAAGGAAGGATGTGCTGGCATTCAAGAGAGCACAAAGATGGTTCACGAGCATGATTCCAGGAATGAAGAGGTTAACATATGAGCAGTGTGTGAGGGCTCTGGGCCTGTACTCACTGGAGCTTAAAAGAATGAGGGAGGATCTCATTAAAACCTATCAAATATTGAAAGGCCTAGATAGACTGGATATGGAGAGAACGTTTCCTATAGTGGGGAGTCTAGGAACAAAGGGCACGGCCTCAGAATAGAAGAGCAGTCCTTTAAAACAGAGATGAGGCAGATTCACTTTAGCCAGAGGGTGGTGAATCTGTGGAATTCACTGCCACAGATGGCTGTGGAGGCCAAGTCATTGGGTACACTTAAAGCAGAGATTGATAAATTCTTGATTAGTAAGGGTGGCAAATGTAATAGAGAAGGCAGGAGAATGGGGTTGAGAGGAAAATAGATCAGACATGATCAAATGACAGGGAGACTCAATGGGCCAAATGGCCAAATTCTGCTCTTACCATGGCCTTATATTACATTGTACACCAGCTTGTATTCAAAGATTAAAGATTAGCTTTCTGTCACTTCAGAACATTGAAACATAGAAACATAGGAAATAGGTGCAGGAGTAGGCCATTTGGCCCTTCGAGCCTGCACCGCCATTTATTATGATCATGGCTGATCATCCAACTCAGAACCCCGCCCCAGCCTTCCCTCCATACCCCCTGACCCCCGTAGCCACAAGGGCCATATCTAACTCCCTCTTAAATATAGCCAATGAACTGGCCTCAACTGTTTCCTGTGGCAGAGAATTCCACAGATTCACCACTCTCTGTGTGAAGAAGTTTTTCCTAATCTCGGTCCTAAAAGGCTTCCCCTGTATCCTCAAACTGTGGCCCCTCGTTCTGGACTTCCCCAACATCGGGAACAATCTTCCTGCATCTAGCCTGTCCAATCCCTTTAGGATCTTATACGTTTCAATCAGATCCCCCCTCAATCTTCTAAATTCCAACGAGTACAAGCCCAGTTCATCCAGTCTTTCTTCATATGAAAGTCCTGCCATCCCAGGAATCAATCTGGTGAACCTTCTTTGTACTCCCTCTATGGCAAGGATAAAATGCATCGTTTGTGTTAATGCCCAACACAGTCTGAGGCTGCACAGGATGGCAGCCCACGTCTCACCATCATAGCATGCCCACAACTTAATAATCCTAACCTGTACACCTTTGGAATGTGGGAGGAAACTGAAGCAGCTGAGGGAAAACCACGCAGTCACTTGGAGAACGTACAGACAGTGATGGGAACTGAACCCTGCTTAGTGATTGCTGGCACTGTTAAGCATTACACTACACTAACTACTACACTGCTGTGCTGTGTAACACAGTCCAACATGGTACTTCTAAACAGCTTTAGCAAACCAAAGACTGATTGAATTGGAAGGTGGACAGACATTAAAGCAGGTTGACAATTTTTTAAATGCAAGTCCCAAAGGAGAAGGCAAGAAAGACAGACCTCATATAATAAACACAAGAGCTTCTGCAGATGCTGGAAATCCAGAGCAATACTCACAAAATGCTGAAAGGACTCAGCAGGTTGGGCAGCCTCTATGGAATAGAGTAAACAGTTCATCAGGACTGGAGCGGAAGGGGAAGAAGCCAGAATATGAAGGTGGAGGGAAAGGAGTACAAGTGGGCAGGTGATAGGTGAGACCAGGAGAGGGCGAAGGAGGCTGGGTGAGGGAGGGGGGTGAAGTAAGACTTGGAGGGGATAGGTGGAAGAGGTACAGGACAAACAAAAAGGGAAACTGACAGGACAGAACAGTGGACAAAAAAGGAAGGAGAGGCACCAGAGGGAGATGCTGGGCAGGTGAGTAGTGAAAGGGGTAAGAGGTGAGACAGAATGGGGAATAGAAAGAGAGAGGGGGGAGGGGAGATGTTACCAGAAGGTCGAGAAATCGATGTTCATACCATCAGGTTGGAAGCTACCCAGAAGGAATATGAAGTGTTGTTCCTCCAATCTGAGTGTGGCCTCATCAGACCATGGACTGACATGTCAGAATGGGAATGGGAAGTAAAATTGAAATGGGTGGCCACTGGGAAATTTTGCCTTCTCACCTGGAAGGACTGTTTGGGACCTGGAATGCTTGTGAAGGAGGCAAGTGGTAGGTTGTTCCACTTGTAGGGAAATGAGGGAGATCAGTGGGTGGGACGATTGAACAAAGGAACAACGTAGAGAGCAATCTCTGCAGAAGGCAGAGAATTCAGAGGAAGGATTGAATTGTTTAGTGGTAGGATATGTTTGAGATGCCAGACGTTAAGGAGATTGGTGTGCAGGATACGGCGAATAACGGGGTGGTCGGTGAGGATAAGAGAACTCTATTGCCCGTTATGCCGATGGGAAGAGGGGGTGAGGATGGATGTGTGTGTGTGTGTGTGTGTGTGGGGGGCACAGTGGTGTAGCAGTTAGCGTGATGCTATCACAGCTTGTATCGGAGTTCGGAGCTCAATTCCAACAGTCTGTACACTCTCCCATGACCGCCCAGGTTTCTTCCAGGTGCTCCAGTTTCCTCCCACAGTCCAAAGATGTACAGGTTAATTGGTCATTGTAAAATTGTTCTGTGTTTAGGTGAGTTGCTGGGCGGTGCTACTTGTTAGGCCAGAAGGGCCTGTTCCACACTGTCTCTCTCGGAATAATTTTAAGTAAAGGGATATGTAGATGAGGGCAGAATCAATGGTGGTAAAAAAGGAAACCCTGTTCTTTGATGGAGGAGTTCATCTGATTTGTTCTGGAATATTCCAGAGGTGGGGACAGAAACATCAAGAAAGGGGAGAGGGAGAGACAGAGATGGACCAAATAAATTTAAGGGCAGGGTGGAATTTGGAGGCAAAGTTGATGAAAATGATGAGCTCAACATGACTGCAGGAAGCAGCACCAATGCAGTTGTCAATGTAACGTAGACAGATTTGGGGAGAGTTACCAGTGTGGGCTTGGAACATTGACTGTTCCACGTAGCCAACAAAAAGGCACATGTAGCTGGGGTATATGAGGGTGCCCATGGATACATCTTAGGTTCGAAGCAATTAGCCGAAAGAGAAATTGTTGAGTGCGAGGACCAGTTCTGCCAGTGGAGGGTAACCGGTTAGGGATGCTGACTGAAAAGAGCAGAGTGCTTTGCCTTCCGGATGGGAGACAGGAATTGGACATCCATAGTGAAAATGAGGCAATCAGGCCCAGTGATCGAAGAGATTGAGAACATGTGAAGTGTCACAGACCTAGGGGGGGAAGGGACTGAACCAAGGAGGACAAAATGTTATCCAGACATGCGACATATCTCCACCATGATCGGACCCAGGCCTAGCTGCAAGGGGAGGAGGGCTGGGC
Organism: Mobula birostris; assembly: GCF_030028105.1. Lineage (NCBI taxonomy): Eukaryota > Metazoa > Chordata > Chondrichthyes > Myliobatiformes > Myliobatidae > Mobula > Mobula birostris. The sequence goes on along the minus strand of NC_092393.1, from coordinate 9,069,445 downwards.
GTGGGGCTAGCAACTCCATCCCGCTTAAAAAACACAGAGGCACAGAAACACCAGCTGAAGCTCCAAAGACCCATCCCTGGGAAAGGAAGGACCCTCAAAGATGGGCAACATCTGAAAGACTGGCCCAGGACAGAGGACTCCGTCAGGGCTGATGGGCTTAAATAAGTAGGCGGACATGAGTTCAGTGGGAAGAGCAGGCTGTCTGGTTTGTGGATCTTGGGTAGAATACAATAAAGAAAGGGTGAGGGGAGATATGGAAGCCACAGGTTGCTGGTGGACGAGATAGAGCTGGGGGGTGGGCAGTGAAACCTTAAACATCCACAATTCTTCCCTCCAACCATCCCCACCTCCTACAGATGCTGCTTGGCCCACTGAGTTCGAAAAGAAAATTGTTTGTTCTTCATTAAACTGTGGCAGACAATTTGTGCACATTCTCATAAACAATATAACAACCTGTTTGACAGCTTGATGGCGGGGGGGGATTATAAAGACAAGGAGGGAATTCTGAGCTGAGGGCCTCAGCAACAGAAAGAATTGTGCAGTAATCGTATTCAGGAAGAATTATACTGCCACACATATTCCCATATCTTTTTACTCCTTTAACTCCCATAAAATGTTTCATTCCTGAATATGATCACTAACCATTCACAGTCCTGCAGGTAGAGAGAATTTCAAAGGTTGCTATTTCTGGAGAAATGTCCTCCTCAGTCCAAAAATCACTGATCCCTTTTGAGACTCTGCCACTGAGTTCTCTACTCTCCAGACAAGGGAAGCAGTCCTTTCAAACACCTTCCTTGACAATAAAATGCAGACTTGGGTTTCAAAATGGTCACGTCTTTTTTTTTCTAAATTCAGTGTGTGTTGGTCCATCCTAATGTAATGCCCTAGTTCACATTGTTACTGTTATGCTGTATGTATTTCATTTAGCAGTTCTGTAAGAGCAGTCCGTTCTGTTTTCAGCTTGTTTGGGTTACTGTTGAAGATAAGAGATGAGGAGAAATGTGTGCCATCCAATTAGGGGAGGTTTCTCTGGTGAGGGTCACTAGGTTGGGCTTGGAGTTTTTGTTCGAGAGGAGATGAAGAGGGAAAATGGTAGGGAGAGCCGGTTGTAACATATGATCGGTGGGAGACCCGTTTGTTCGAGATGGATTGCGAGCGACGTTCGTAAGGTGGTGTGTGCTTTCACGCTGACCAAGGGCCCAGCACGCAAGTGACAGAGAAGTTCAAGATGAGCTCCAACTTGTGCACATTTGACTGTTTAATTAGAATGGGCCCTTTTCTTTTTTGTTATTCTTTACTAACCCTTCAGTTAAGATTCATAATTCATAACAGGGTAGCAAATGACACAGCATCCACACAAACTGGGGTTTGGAGTGGGATTGAGCCGTATAAATCTCATGAGTTTAGCTTGAGTGCATCTTCCCTAGACTTACCCAGCCATGGAAATTAATAGTTTCACTATTAATTCTGTTCTTGTAGAACAAACCCTGCCACAGGAATTTACACATTGCAACACTTGCAAGACTTCCAGCTCACAACATTCCAGGTGCAGACTCACCAAAGGTGTGTACAGAAACAACAAACTTCCTTATACTTTTGCAACTTATTGCAAAATGACTATTGTACTATTTTCCTGATTGTTTACTGCACCTGCACCTTTCTTACTATATCCTTTGACAAGCATTTACTTCTGCATATTATATTCCATCTGTCACTGTCTCTCTGCTCTCTCTACACGCTCATCACCTACTTTTGAGTTAAGTTACTTGGGTCCAGAAATCCATTGTAATCACTGTGAAAATTATTTGGTCTTCTAGAGTGGAATGTAATCACCAGGATTTCCTGGCTGTATCAAATCCCACACTAGAAATATAACAGGGTAATTTAGTTGCAAATTGCACATTAATGATGCATTTCCTTGTATCAGATAATGTAGCAAACTGCTTCATTCTCTGCATACACGAGAAGGAAATGGGATATCCGAGCACTGAATCCAGTAATGGAGAGGGGGCTTAGATTGAAATCTGCATCAGTAGGTAATCATGGGCAAGGGAACTCTGGGCTCCAGCAGTTTTGGGGTTGCAGTGGAGAGGTATTAAATGAAAGGGAACCCTGTCCACCTGCCATGTTCCAAAAGTACCATCCCGTTGGAAGGTAGCTTGTTCTGCTCCACAGACAAAGAAACTGAATCGGGTCAAATGACAAACTTAACACCTGGAGGTTGCCTGAATTATTTGCAGGATGGTGGAAAATGACCTGGGAATTCATTCTGGGAAAAAGAATCTACCTTCAATTGTGGATCATGCAGCTGAATTGCTAGCCTAATACCTCTAGGTAGAGGTAGTACAATCAAGTATGCCAGTGGGAGGTGAATGTAAAAGCTTGGGTTTGGAAGTGTGGGTGCTGTGAAAACTATTGACTCATTAACAAAGGATTTATTAATTCAGTTCAATATTCTCTAAAGTCTTAATTTCCCACACATAGCAAGAAATACTGCTGATTTTATCCCTTCCTTGTGCCCAAGCTAGCCTGCTTCAGTCTATGGTGGCCTTGGTTGTCTATCCTTTTTCTGATACAACTGAAGGGGGCATTGCTGGTACTGGAAACTGTGACATTCTGGAAATCCACATCATTGTGTAAAGGGCTCCACCCAAACTGTCAAACCTTGTTTCATCTACTTTATAAACACTGACTCAACAGCTGTACACTTCTACATTGTTATTTCACTGAGGTTATCACATTTATTTCTAAGAAATTCCAAAGTACAGATACATGTGTCCACCCATCACACTCAGGGCTCTCCTGCAGAGTGTTAAATGTAAAACTGTATGTAAATCCCTTCAGTTTCCCCTCTTTACCAACAACTCTCATGTCTTTGTGAGCCATTTCTGAATGGACAGTGAACACGTACGCTACCTCACTAATTTTTTTTTGCCTCTCTTTTTGAACTACTTATTTAATTTACTTTGTTATGTACACACAACGGTTTAAAAGAACCAGCAACAGAACACATCTGGAGTCTGATTTTTATGCTAAAGCTACTATTTATTAGTAACTACTTAATATAGTAACTTAAAACAGGTAAATCCAAAGTTAGCAGTGTTATGTGTGTGTACATATTTAATGTGTGTGTGTGTGTGTGTGTAAATATAATTCCCAAATTCGTTCATAGAAACATAGAAAATAGGTGCAGGAGTAGGCCATTTGGCCCTTCGAGCCTGCACCACCATTCAGTATGATCATGGCTGATCATCCAACTCAGAACCCTGCACCAGCCTTCCCTCCATACCCCCTGATCCCTTTAGCCACAAGAGCCATATCTAACTCAATCTTAAATATAGCCAATGAACTGGCCTCAACTGTTTCCTGTGGCAGAGAATTCCACAGATTCACCACTCTCTGTGTGAAGAAGTTTTTCCTAATCTCAGTCCTAAAAGGCTTCCCCTTTATCCTTAAACTGTGACCCCTCGTTCTGGACTTCCCCAACATCGGGAACAATCTTCTTGCATCTAGCCTGTCCAATCCCTTTAGGATTTTATACGTTTCAATCAGATCCCCCCCTCAATCTTCTAAGTTCCAACAAGTATAAGCCTAGTTCATCCAGTCTTTCGTCATATGAAAGTCCTGCCATCCCAGGAATCAATCTGGTGAACCTTCTTTGTACTCCCTCTATGGCAAGGATGTCTTTCCTCAGATTAGGGGACCAAAACTGCACACAATACTCCAGGTGTGGTCTCACCAAGGCCTTGTACAATTGCAGTAGTACCTCCCTGCTCCTGTACTCGAATCCTCTTGCTATAAATGCCAGCATACCATTCGCCTTTTTCACCGCCTGCTGTACCTGCATGCCCACTTTCAATGACTGGTGTATATATGACACCCAGGCCTCGTTGCACCTCCCCTTTTCCTAATCGGCCACCATTCAGATAATAATCTGTTTTCCTGTTTTTGCCACCAAAATGGATAACTTCACATTTATTCACACTAAATTGCACCTGCCATGAATTTGCCCACTCATCTAACCTCTCCAAGTCACCCTACATCCTCTTAGCATCCTCCTCACAGCTAACACTGCTGCCCAGCTTCGTGTCATCCGCAAACTTGGAGATGCTGCATTTAATTCCCTCATCCAAGTCATTAATATATATTATAAACAACTTGGGTCCCAGCACTGAGCCTTGTGGTACCCCACTAGTCACTGCCTGCCATTCTGAAAAGGTCCCCTTTATTCCCACTCTTTGCTTCCTGTCTGCCAACCAATTCTCTATCCACATCAATACCTTACCCCCAATACCGTGTGCTTTAAGTTTGCACACTAATCTCCTGTGTGGGACCTTGTCAAAAGCCTTTTGAAAATCCAAATATACCACATCCACTGGTTCTCCCCTATCCACTCTACTAGTTACATCCTCAAAAAATTCTATGAGATTCGTCAGACATGATTTTCCTTTCACAAATCCATGCTGACTTTGTCCGATGATTTCACCGCTTTCCAAATGTGCTGTTATCACATCTTTGATAACTGACTCTAGCAGTTTCCCCACCACCGATGTTAGGCTAACTGGTCTATAATTCCCTGGTTTCTCTCTCCCTCCTTTTTTAAAAAGTGGGGTTACATTAGCCACCCTCCAATCCTCAGGAACTAGTCCAGAATCTAAAGAGTTTTGAAAAATTATCACTAATGCATCCACTATTTCTTGGGCTACTTCCTTAAGCACTCTGGGATGCAGACCATCTGGCCCTGGGGATTTATCTGCCTTTAATCCCTTCAATTTACCTAACACCACTTCCCTACTAACATGTATTTCGCTCAGTTCCTCCATCTCACTGGACCCTCTGTCCCCTACTATTTCCGGAAGATTATTTATGTCCTCCCTAGTGAAGACAGAACCAAAGTAATTATTCAGTTGGTCTGCCATGTCCTTGCTCCCCATAATCAATTCACCTGTTTCTGTCTGTAGGGGACCTACATTTGTCTTAACCAATCTTTTTCTTCTCACATATCTATAAAAGCTTTTACAGTCAGTTTTTATGTTCCTTGCCAGTTTTCTCTCATAATCTCGTTCAAGCTCGGGTGGCAAGATTTAAAGTCTTATGATGGTAATATAAGGAAGTTCAGTTCAATGCACAGAGTTGGTGGGGGAGAGAGAGGTTTTTGTAAGCCGAGGTGAAATCCGCAATAAGAGAAGAACAAATAAGGATGGTTTTCCGTCGTCGGACTCCGAATCCACTCTCGAGTTAGCCAAACGTAGCTTATCACAAAGGGGACCATCTTCGAGGGAAAACTACCACCCAGGCAAGGGTAGACAGACCGGCAGCCTCCACACAGTCAGCCCTTCTACACACCGTGATAGCCACTGATCGATTCTCCTGATCGATCCTCAACCCACCCTTGCGGGCACTCGAAAGTTCCACCCACTGACTCTTCTGTCACTGGCTTCCTTTCGTTGACTGGTCGCCTTAACCCAGGGGTCCCCAACCTTTTCTGCACCGCGGACCGGTTTAATATTGACAATATTCTTGCGGACCAGCTAACCGGGGGCGGGGGGGGTGTGTTAATCACGAATGGAATATAGGTGAAACTATTAGTCACTTATAAATGGCTAATAATACTCAATTTCGTTTTTAAAAGGGTTTATCTAACGAACATAATATTAAACACACAGCGCATATTTTCCTCCCATGAATACAGTGATAAGTCAATTATAAGTCACTTACAACTCAATAGCATCATAACAGCATGGTGACTTGTTAAGCCGTTCCAACAGCTGTGCTTTGATGTCCTCTGCTATGTCATCAATTCTCCTTGAAACTGTGGCAGCTGAAAGAGAAACCTGTGCCAGCTTGTGAGCTGCAGCTTCTCCCAACAGTTCACGGCACATGTCCTTGGCAGCAGGCAGAATCAATTCTTCAACAACAGTGAAAGGCTTCTTAGCGTTAGCAATACGGCTAGCCACTAAGTACGATGCTCTCAGAGCAGCAGCATTTGTGGAGGTGGTGGCTCTCAGCACTTGCTTCTGTCCCGCTTGCTCATGTTCTTTCCGCTCAAAAACTCAACGGGTTTGTCTTTAAATGCAGGGTGCTTGGACACAAGGTGCCGAAGCAGTTTTGAGGGCTTCATTGCCTCATTAGACAGCTTGTCTCCACATATCACACACAGGGGGCTTGGAGCGTGTGAGTCACCAGTCGCAATAAAGCCATATTTTATGTACGACTCATCGTATTTTCTGTTGAAGGAAGCTTTCTTTTTTATTGCAGTCTCTGCCTCAGCTGTCTCTGCGTTATCATCATCGTTAGGCCTTTTATGTCCTCTTCCACCTCTTCCAAAGAAACCCTCAAGCGACGTCTGTATTTTACTTATATCGACTGATGACCTCCGGCGTGGGTAATGACCTCGCGTGTGTTCAGGCTCAACAGTGGCCGTGACAGGGAATGAGGAAAGGTGCACCTGACTCATATCGCCAAATCATATTGTTTCCTCGCGGCCCGGTGGTTGGGGACCACTTTATGGCCGTGAGAGTAATCTGACCTTGTGTAAATAAACATGCTGCGAAGCAACTGTAAACATCGAACTGTCCATCACATAACTCCACTTCTCTCTCGCCACAGCAACCCAGAAGCAGGCAGCAATACTGTAGTCAGTTTCTCTCTCTCTCTCTCTCTTTTAAAGGCACAGTCCATGTCTGTCACAACTTTATATACTGTGTATATATACATATTTCTTATTGTAATGTATAGTTATTTTATTGCCAAGTACTACTGTCACAAAACAACAAATTTTATGATCTAGATAGATGTACTTTATTGAGCCCAAAGGAAATTACAGTGTCACAGTAGCATTACAAGGGCATAGATATAAAAATATTAGAAGAGAAAATAATAAAAAAATAAGTTACCACAGTCTAATAGAAGGGGTTCATCACTTCTCTGCCTCCAGATTAACTCATTACAAAGCAAAATGGCCAAGGGTAAGAATGACCTTATCGCGTTCTTTGGGGCAGCGCAGTTACTAAAAGTGCTTCTCATGTCAGCCAAGCTGGCATGCAGAGGATGAGAAACATTGTCCAGAATTGACAAGATTTTCCGTAGGGTTCTTTGTCTACCACAGCCTCCAGTGTGTCCAGTTTGACTCCTGAATGGAGCCAGCCTTTCTAATTGGTTTAGTGAGCCTGTTGGCATCACCCGTGTTGATGCCAATGTCCCAGCACATTACCACATAAAAGATTACACTGGTGACTACAGACTGACAGTACATGCAAAGGAGAGGCTGGCATACTCCCAAAGACCTCTGTCTCCTCAGGAAGTAAATGCAACTGTGGCCCTGACTGTACACAGCCTCTGTGTTGGTGCTCCATTCAGGTCTGTCATCCAGATACTTGTACACATCCACGTCCTCACCATCAATAGGGTGGTAAATTGGATGAGTAAGTATGCAGATTACACTAAGATAGGTGGAGTTGTGGATAATGAAGTAGGTTTTCAAAGCTTGCAGAGAGATTTAGGCCGGTTAGAAGAGGAGGCTTAAAGATGGCAGATGAAGTTTAATGCTGATAAAGGTGGGGTGTTACATTTTGGTAGGACTAATCGAAACAGGACATACATGGTAAATGGTGGGGCATTGAAGAATGCTGTAGAACAGAGGGATCTAGGAATAATGGTGCATAGTTCCCTGAAGGTGGAATCTCATGTGGATAGGGTGGTGAATAAAGCTTTTGGTATGCTGGCGTTTATAAATCAGAGCATTGAGTATATGAGTTGGGATGTAATATTGAAATTGTACAAGGCATTGGTGAGGCCAAATTCAGAGTATTGTGTACAGTTTTGGTCACCAAATTATAGGAAAGATGTTAACAAAACAGAGAAGATTTACTAGAATGTTACCTGGGTTTCATCACCTAAGTTACAGAGAAAGGTTGAACAAGTTGGGTCTTTATTCTTTGGAACGTAGAAGGTTGAAGGGGGACTTGATAGAGGTATTTAAAATTATGAGGGCGATAGATAGAGTTGATGTGGATAGGCTTTTTCCATTGAGAATGGGGGAGATTCAAACAAGAGGACATGAGTTGAGAGCTGAAGAGCAAAAGTTTAGGGGTAACATGAGGGGGAACTTCTTTACTCGGAGAGTGGTAGCTGTGTGAAACGAGCTTCCAGCAGAAGTGGTTGAGGCAGGTTCAATGTTGTCATTTAAAGTTAAATTGGATAGATATATGAATAGGAAAGGAATGGAGGGTTATAGGCTGAGTGCAGGTCGGTGGGACTAGGTGAGAGTAAGAGTTCGGCACAGACTAGAAGGGCTGAGGTGGCCTGTTTCCGTGCTGTAATTGTTATATGGTTATATAATAGTAACAGTGCAGGCTTGGTCTTCCTAAAGTCCATCACTATCTCCTTTGTCTTACTGATGTTGAGCTGCAGATGATTCAACTTGTACCATTTGACAAAGTCCTCCACCAGGACCCTGTATTCATCCTCCCATCCTCCTTTTATACCCCTTGAATCTGCTGCTGTGTGGCTACCCTCCCTTGGAGAAGAAAGGGAGGGGGGAAAAGCGACAGAGGCGAAGTGCAAAATGTGGAGTAGTTTTTGGCTGGCTGAGTTTGGTGCAATCTGAGAGAAATGACCCGACATACCAGTTGAGCTTCCTGGTGTTGTGGTGGACCTGGAGCTGGAAACCCAGGTTGTCAATCGGAATGAGACACTGGGGAGAGAGGGGATTTGCACCGCTGAACTGAGCGCTCAGAAATGCAGGCTGGAGACTAAGTGCCGCACTTTTGGGATAAACCTTGAAGACTTAGAGTCCACGCTCGTCAACGTGGAGAAGGAGAACCAGGATTTCGAGCAGAAACTGCGGCCACTTACTGATGAGTTAATCCAGAAAAGATTGGAAGACTTGCATGTTGGGGAAGACAAAGGAAGCTGTCTGACAAAGGCCAACGGAGAACCGAGAGCCCAGAGGGGAGTTTGACTACACTTCTGAGGAGGTGAAGCAATTGCGGACGGATCTCGGAAGAGGGAAGCGGAAGCTTAAAGGGAACCTGAAGATAACCATCAACAGTTTAAATGAAGTGGAAAAACTTTTTTTAGGTCGGGGTGGAAGAAGCTGGTGGAGTAACGGCATCCCAGATTGAGATGGCCAAGAAACGTGAGTCAGAACTGCTGAGGCTGTGGCGAGAGTTGGAGGAGTCCAAGAAGAAGCTGTCATCTCGATTACAGGAGGCTGAAGAGGCTGCAGAGGCAGTTCAGGCTAAGTGCTTCAGTTTGGAGAAAATCAAACAGCAGCTACCGAACGGGGAAATGGGGAAGAACACGGATTCGAAGGATGATGTGCTGGATGTGTGGTACATGCTGCCTTTCACTAACTTCACCTTGATTGAGGAGGAGACCTTTGGCCCTTCTCCCACTGAGCCAGGTGTAGTGGGGAGGGCTAGCTGTGGGCAGTCTGGGTTACTGCAGGACTCTGAAGGAAAGGAAGCGGGGCCCCGGACACGGGACAGGGGGCTCCGAGTTGCCGTGGGGGCATGAGTGAGAGATTGAGAGAGGAGTTGGCAAGCAGACCCGAGGTATCCCCAGTAGTGTCCGAACCTGAAGGGTTTAGGTGAGGAGGTACAGAGGTCTCGGAGGATTAGAAAACTCCCAGATAGGTTGGCCTATGTAGCGCCTGGAGAACAGGGCGTAAGGTCTACTGTTTGGGGAGCAATGACACTGTCCGGGTTTTTGTGTCTGCAGGAATGGTTGGCGAGTTATTTAGAAGTCATGAGGACATGACTAAATTTGGTGGGGGGGGAGAGTGTAAGGGTTTCTTCTTTTATGTTACTGCTAAGGGGAATAAAATGGCTTCTCTATACTGTTAGCTGCTGAGACAGTGGATCCCTATAGCAGTTTGTGATAACAGGATTTGTATTCATTTGCTAACCAATTGGGATAGATGTTATTCTTTCCGTCTGTGTGAAAGCTGTCAGTTTGCACAGGCTTGGGGGAGAATAGACAATAGACAATAGGTGCAGAAGTAGACCATTCGGCCCTTCGAGCCTGCACCGCCATTCTGAGATCATGGCTGATCATCTACTATCAATACCCGGTTCCTGCCTTGTCCCCATAACCCTCGATTCCCCTATCCTTAAGATACCTATCAAGCTCCTTCTTGAAAGCATCCAGAGAATTGGCCTCCACTGCCTTCTGAGGCAGCACGTTCCACACCTCCACAGCTCTCTGGGAGAAGAAGTTCCTCCTCAACTCTGTCCTAAATGACCCACCCCTTATTCTTAAACCATGCCCTCTGGTACTGGACTCTCCCAGCATCTGGAACATATTTCCTACCTCTATCTTGTCCAATCCCTTAATAATCTTATAAGTCTCAATCAGATCCCCCCTCAATCTCCTTAATTCCAGCATGTACAAGCCCAGTCTCTCTAAACTCTCTGCGTAAGACAGTCCGTACATCCCAGGAATTAACCTAGTGAACCTACGCTGCACCTCCTCCACAGCCAGGATGTCCTTCCTTAACCCTGGAGACCAAAACTGCACACAATACTCCAGGTGTGGTCTCACCAGGGCCCTGTACAAATGCAAAAGGGTTTCCTTGCTCTTGTACTCAATTCCCTTTGTAATAAAGGCCAACATTCCATTAGCCTTCTTCACTGCCTGCTGCACTTGCTCATTCACCTTCAGAGACTGATGAACAAGTACTCCTAGATCTCTTTGTATTTCTCACTTACCTAACTCCACACCATTCAGATAATAATCTGCCTTCCTGTTCTTGCTCCCAAAGTGAATAACCTCACACTTATTCACATTAAACGCCTTCTGCCAAGTTTCTGCCCACTCACCCAGCCTATCCAAGTCACCTTGAATTCTCCTAACATCCTCATCACATGTCACACTGCCACCCAGCTTAGAATCATCAGCAAACTTGCTGATGTTATTCACAATGTCTTCCTCTAAATCATTGACGTAATTCGTAAACAGCTGTGGTCCCAATACCGAGCCCTGTGGCACCCCACTAGTCACCACCTGCCATTCCGAGAAACACCCATTCACTGCTACCCTTTGCTTTCTATCTGCCAACCAGTTTTCTATCCATGTCAATATCCTCCCCCCAATGCCACGAGCTCTGATTTTACCCACCAATCTCCTATGTGGTACCTTATCAAATGCCTTCTGAAAGTCAAGGTACACCACATCCACTGGATCTCCCGCGTCTATCTTCCTGGTCACATCCTCGAAAAACTCCAATAGATTAGTCAAGCATGATTTGCCCTTGGTAAATCCATGCTGGCTCGGCCCAATCCTATCACTGCTATCAAGATATGCCGCTATTTCATCTTTAATAATGGACTCTAGCATCTTCCCCACTACTGATGTTAGGCTAACAGGGCGATAGTTCCCTGTTTTCTCCCTCCCTCCTTTCTTAAAAAGTGGGATAACATTATCCATTCGCCAATCCTCAGGAACTGATCCTGAATCTAAGGAACATTGGAAAATGATCACCAATGCATCCGCAATTTCCAGAGCCACCTCCTTTAGTACCCTAGGATGCAGACCATCTGGACCTGGGGATTTGTTAGCCTTCAGTCCCATCAGTCTACTCATCACCGTTTCCCTCCTAATGTCAATCTGTTTCAGTTCCTCTGTTACCCTATGTCCTTGGCCCATCCATACATCTGGGAGATTGCTTGTGTCTTCCCTAGTGAAGACAGATCCAAAGTACTTATTAAATTCGTCTGCCATTTCTCTGTTTCCCATAACAATTTCTCCCAATTCATTCTTCAAGGGCCCAACATTGTTCTTAACTATCTTCCTTCTCTTCACATACCTAAAAAAAAACTTTTGCTATCCTCCTTTATATTCCTAGCTAGGCGCGAGGAGGATGAAGAGAGAAGACGTGGCTTGAGAGGACAGTTGCCGGACCTGCTGGGCCAGGGTTCAGGGCGGGAGCCCAGGGGTCGACGACGAGCGAAGGAGGATCAGCGAAAGGGAATCTGTGAGCTCCAACGGTGTGCACTGGACATGTTATGAGATTATTGGTGCCTTTTATTTGTCCTCCTTTTCTTTTGTTTCTCTACTAACCTCATACTTAAATACAAAATCTTAATCGTTTAACCGCACATTGTGGACTAAACCTGCCTGTCCTGGCAGACCTATTGTCTCAGCTTGCTCCTGCCCCACCAAACTCCTTTCTGCATACTTCAACATGGTTTTATCCCCCCTTGTTCAATCCCTTCCTACCTATGTTCGTGACACTTCTCACGCTCTTAAACTTTTTGATGATTTTAAGTTCCCTGGTCCCCACCGCTTTATTTTCACCATGGATGTCCAGTCCCTGTATACTTCCATCCCCCATCAGGAAGGTCTCAAAGCTCTCCGCTTCTTTTTGGATTCCAGACCTAATCAGTTCCCCTCTACCACCACTCTGCTCCGTCTAGTGGAATTAGTCCTTACTCTTAATAATTTCTGCTTTGGCTCATCCCACTTCCTCCAAACTAAAGGTGTAGCTATGGACACCCGTATGGGTCCTAGCTATGCCTGTCTTTTTGTTGGCTTTGTGGAACAATCTATGTTCCGTACCTATTCTGGTATCCGTCCCCCACTTTTCCTTTGCTACATTGACGACTGCATTGGCGCTGCTTCCTGCACGCATGCTGAGCTCGTTGACTTTATTAACTTTGCCTCCAACTTTCACCCTGCCCTCAAGTTTACCTGGTCCATTTCCGACACCTCCCTCCCCTTTCTAGGTCTTTCTGTCTCTGTCTCTGGAGACAGCTTATCCACTGATGTCTACTATAAGCCTACTGACTCTCACAGCTATCTGGACTATTCCTCTTCTCACCCTGTCTCTTGCAAAAATGCCATCCCCTCCTCACAATTCCTCCGTCTCCGCCGCATCTGCTCTCAGGATGAGGCTTTTCATTCCAGGACGAGGGAGGTGTCCTCCTTTTTTAAAGAAAGGGGCTTCCCTTCCTCGACTATCAACTCTGCTCTCAAACGCATCTCCCCCATTTGACGCACATCTGCTCTCACTCCATCCTCCCACCATCCCACTAAGAATAGGGTTCCCCTGGTCCTCACCTACCACCCCACCAGCCTCTGGGTCCAACATATTATTCTCCGTAATTTCTGCCACCTCCAACGGGATCCCACCACTAAGCACATCTTTCCCTCCCCCCCCCCCCGCTTTCCGCAGAGATCGCTCCCTACACGACTCTCTTGTCCATTCGTCCCCCCCATCCCTCCCCACTGATCTCCCTCCTGGCACTTATCCTTGTAAGCGGAACAAGTGCTACACATGCCCTTACACTCCCTCCCTTATCACCATTCAGGGCCCCAGACAGTCCTTCCAGGTGAGGCGACACTTCACCTGTGAGTCCGCTGGGGTGATATACTGCGTCCGGTGCTCCCAATGTGGCCTCCTATATATTGGTGAGACCCGACGCAGACTGGGAGACCGCTTTGCTGAACAAATACACTCTGTTCACCAGAGAAAGCAGGATCTCCCAGTGGCCACACATTTTAATTCCACATCCCATTCCCATTCTGACATGTCCATCCACGGCCTCCTCTACTGTAAAGATTAAGCCACACTCAGGTTGGAGGAACAACACCTTATATTTCCTCTGGATAGCCTCCAACCTGATGGCATGAACATCGACTTCTCTAACTTCCGCTAATGCCCCACCTCCCCCTCGTACCCCATCCGTTATTTATTTTTATACACACATTCTTTCTCTCACTCTCCTTTTTCTCCCTCTGTCCCTCTGACTCTACCCCTTGCCCATCCTCTGGGTTCTCCCCCCACTGCCCTTGTCTTTCTCCCCGGACCTTCTGTCCCTAGATCCTCTCATATCCTTTTGCCAAACAACTGTCCAGCTCTTGGCTCCATCCCTCCCCCTCCTGTCTTCTCCTATCATTTTGGATCACCCCCCTCCCCCTCCCACTTTCAAATCTCTTACTAGCTCTTCTTTCAGTTAGTCCTGACGAAGGGTCTCGGCCCGAAACGTCGACTGTACCTCTTCCTGGAGATGCTGCCTGGCCTGCTGCGTTCACCAGCAACTTTGATGTATGCTGATTGTGGACTGAATGTTATTTCGGGGTACTGATGTTACACAGGGGACACAACACGCAGCATTCACCCAAACAAGAGTGCAAAGGTTTGGCCGGGCAGGGGGTTATCACCCCGAGATCATGCCACTTGGCAAAGCGAGTGTTACAGATGATTATGTCCCAATATAGAACCAAAGCTCTGTTATTTAAACTCCAGAATCTAACATAAAGCACCACCTGTATTTTTGCCTAATATCAAGGAGGAAATTAACAGAAATAGAAGCAACAATCCAGACAAATTCTGACCTGGAATTTTCCTTGATTCTGGAGCTTGCCTGGAGAGATCTTGGAGGCACTTGGAGATAAGTAAGGAGATCGCCTCCAAATCCTTCTTCACAGCGTCCAGCTTGTTCTCTATTGCCAGCTCTGGAATAGGCTCTTCCAGGTTCTGGGAACTTTTTTTCAGTGCGTGAATTTCTTGAGGGAACTGAGAGGTAGCGTATATGGAGCAAAGAAAAGATCTTGCATTAAAATACAGCCTTTGCCACTGCAAGGACAGTCCTGGCTCTCTATAGCTGTTGAAGTGATGGAACTCAATTCACAACAAGATTATGAAAAGTTAAACAGAAATTCAGCAAGCTAGGGGAAAAAAGAATGGAATACACTGGAGAGACAAGATACTACAGGTACTAGAACCTGGAGCAACAAACCAACTGCTGGTGCATCTCAGTGGATCGAGCAGCATCAAGGGAGGAAAGGAGTGTCAAAAATGCTTGGGTCCCAAGCAGACCTGTGTCGGTAAGACCCATTATAAATTGGGGCGGGGTGGGAGAAGGCAGGTGAGAGAGAGGGGTAGAGAAGGCAGGTGAGAGAGAAGGGAGAGAAGAGGGTGGAAGAGAGGTGGGGGAGAAGACATATGACAGGATAGGCAGAAGTCAGCATGGTTTCCTTAAAGGAAAATCCTGCCTGACAAACCTATTGCAATTTTTTGAGGAAATCACAAGTAGGCTAGACAAGGGAGATGTAGTGGATGTTGTGTATTTGGATTTTCAGAAGGCCTTTGACAAAGTGCCTCGCATGAGGCTGCTAAACAAGATAAGAGCCCATGGAATTACGGGGAAGTTACATATGTGGATAGATCTTTGGCCGATTGGCAGGAAACAGAGGGTGGGAATAAAGGGATCCTATTCTGGTTGGCTGCTGGTTACCAGTGGTGTTCCACAGGGGTCCGTGTTGGGGCCGCTTCTTTTTACGTTGTACATCAACGATTTGGATTATGGAATAGATGGCTTTGTGGCTAAGTTTGCTGATGATACAAAGATAGGTGGAGGGGCCGGTAGTGCTGAGGACACAGAGAGTCTGCCGAAAGACTTGGATAGATTGGAAGAATGGGCAAAGAAATGGCAAATGAAATAAAATGTTGGAAAGTGTATGATTATGCACTTTGGTAGAAGAAATAAACGGGCAGACTATTATTTAAATGGGGAAAGAATTCAAAGTTCTGAGATGCAATGGGACTTGGGAGCCCTCGTGCAGGATAACCTGAAGGTTAACCTCCAGGTTGAGTCGGTGGTGAAGAAGGCGAATGCAATGTTGGCATTCATTTCTAGGGGAATAGAGTATAGGAGCAGGGATGTGATGTTGAGGTTCTATAAGGCAGTGGTCCCCAACCACTGCATGTACTATGAGGAAATGGTATGACTTGGCAATATGAAACGATATGAGTCAGCTGCACCTTTCCTCATTCCCTGTCACGCACTGTTGAACTTGAAATAACCTACCAAATCATACCAAATAACACATAAAACCTAAAATAACACTAACATATAGTAAAAGCAGGAATATGATAAATACACAGCCTATATAAAGTAGAAATAATGTATGTACAGTGTAGTTTCACTTAACAGAATTGGGAAGATTAAGCCAAAACCGATTTGTAGAAAAAAAAAATCGGCACGTACACGCATGCGGTAACAGGTGCCCGTGCAAGGTTTCATGGTCATGCTGGTCTTTCTCGGGGTAAACACAAGTGTCCCGTATTTGACTGCTACTTTTGTCCCTTATTTGGGAATGAGGAAGTGAGCAACCCAACTTGACCACCTCGCCTCCACCCCCTCCCTCCAGGTCGGCCGGTCCGCAGTGCAAAAAAGGTTGGAGACCCCCGCTATAAGGCACTGGTACGACCTCACTTGGAGTACTGTGTGCAGTTCTGGGCTTCTTATT
Source organism: Mobula birostris (assembly GCF_030028105.1). NCBI lineage: Eukaryota > Metazoa > Chordata > Chondrichthyes > Myliobatiformes > Myliobatidae > Mobula > Mobula birostris. The sequence goes on along the minus strand of NC_092393.1, from coordinate 9,053,188 downwards.
TAAGAAGGGATGGTGTTGACGTTGGAGAGGGTACAGAGAAGATTCACTAGAATGATTCCGGGAATGAGAGGGTTAACATATGAGGAATGTTTGACCGCTCTTGGACTGTATTCCTTGGAGGTTAGAAGAATGAGGGGGGACCTCATAGAAACATTTCGAATGTTAAAAGGCATGGACAGAGTGGATGTGGCAAAGTTGTTTCCCATGATGGGGAGTCTAGTACGAGAGGGCATGACTTAAGGATTGAAGGGCGCCCATTCAGAACAGAGATGTGAAAAAATTTTTTTAGCCAGGGGGTGGTGAATCTGTGGAATTTGTTACTATGGGCGGCAGCGGAGGTCAAGTCATTGGGAGAGATTGATAGGTATCTGAGTAGCCAGGACATCAAAGGTTATGGTGCGAAGTCGGGGGAGTGGGACTAAATGGGAGAATGGATCAGCTCATCATAAAATGGCAGAGCAGACTTGATGGGCCGAATGGCCGACTTCTGCTCCTTTGTCTTATGGTCTTATGGAAGAGAAGGGGAGAGAAGAGGGTGGAAGAGGGGTGAGGGAGAGAGCCTTGTATGCCCCCCTCACTTATGAATACATGATGATGACGGATTTATCAAACATTATTTTAGGGAGAGAGTTGTAACCAGATTTAAAGTTTTAAATGTCTAACTGGGCATTTCATAAACAACTGATTGTACCTGCATTATCTTGGAATTAAACTGTATGGCATAATTTTACAATCCAGCACTCCATTCAGGGAACTTGTTTCAATGTCCAAAATTAGTGGTGTATTTAATGTGGGCAACTCAAACATCTAACCAAGTCTGGCCCAGTAATTTCCATGTTAGATATTCTGATGACACTGACACACTGTTGTCACCATCAATTTGATATTGGTTGACATCTGGATGCACCAAATCCAGCTCTCCTGTTGCTATCCATTTCCCCTCTCTCTCCTGTTGCTATCCATGTCCCCTCTCTCTCCTGTTGCTATCCATTTCCTCTCTCTCCTGTTGCTATCCATTTCCTCTCTCTCCTGTTGCTATCCATTTCCTCTCTCTCCTGTTGCTATCCATTGCCTCTCTCTCCTGTTGCTATCCATTTCCTCTCTCTCCTGTTGCTATCCATTGCCTCTCTCTCTCCTGTTGCTATCCATTTCCCCTCTCTCTCCTGTTGCTATCCATTTCCCCTCTCTCTCCTGTTGCTATCCATTTCCCCTCTCTCCTGTTGTTATCCATTTCCCCTCTCTCCTGTTGCTATCCATTTCCCCTCTCTCTCCTGTTGCTATCCATTTCCCTTCTCTCTCCTGTTGCTATCCATTTCCTCTCTCCTGTTGTTATCCATTTCCCTTCTCTCTCCTGTTGTTATCCATTTCCCTCTCTCTCCTGTTGCTATCCATTTCCCCTCTCTCTTGTTGCTATCCATTTCCTCTCTCCTGTTGCTATCCATTTCCTCTCTCTCCTGTTGCTATCCATTTCCTCTCTCCTGTTGCTATCCATTTTCCCTCTCTCTCCTGTTGTTATCCATTTCCTCTCTCCCTCTGTTGTTACTATCCATTTCCTCTCTCCTGTTGCTATCCATTTCCTCTCCCTCTCCTATTACTATCTATTTCCCCTCTCTCTCCTGTTGCTATCCATTTCCTTCTCTCTCTCCTGTCATCTACTTATAGTTCTTCTACCCTCTTTTCTAGCTCATTCTATTTCTTTTCACTTGGCCAATCGTGAGAGATCGATCACAATACTTTCTCTTTGATTTTGTGACTGGCCATCTCTCCACTCAGAGTTTTGAGGAATTTATATTCATGCATGCAATCCATGACAAAGGATTTAGCTGAGGATCCCCCATCTCAGCAATCATTTTAGTACAGCAAGTCTCTTTCTCCAACAGGTGCCTATTCTTGCTTTGGCTGGTTGGGCTGCGGTGTATGCTAATCCTTCTCATTGCTGTAAATGCAAATGTGCTGTTACTCTGTGGCCACAGAAGGGGTATTCATAAAGCAAGCAAATTAGATTAGTGTAGATGGGCATAAAAGGATGGCTTTACAGGTCAACTTCTGTCTGCACAACCCCAAGGCATGAGTCAGAGACATTTCACTCCTTCCTGCTACATGTGCCATCCTTCATTTAGTAGCTCACAATCTGACCTGTGACACATCTAGAAGGTAGAGCTGACCCTTTGATCTCTCTCTGAATATCAGCAGCAGATTGACATGGCATTCCCACTGACATTGCCACATTCTGAGTCAGTAACTCAAATGAGCAGACACTGAAAATACCCCAGGTCACAGGGCGCATATCCTATGAAGGGTGACTCATCATGGAGAGAGTGGATGTGGAATATCAGTAGGATATTCTATCAGCCGAAGGCACAGCCTCAGATTAAAGGGAGACCCCTTTAAAACTGAGACCAGGAGGGAGTTTCTCAGCCAGAAGGTGGCGAATGTGTGGAATTCATTGCCATGGAGGCCAGGTCAGTGGTTATATTTAAGACAGAGATCAATAGGCTCAACAAACTGCAAGAACACTATGGGCACAGTCACTCTTGAAAAGCCTCTTCAGTAGCTCCCCCCAACCCTCAGCCTTACTCTTTAAGGTGGAGGTCAAGTGCTCAGAAGAATATCAGCACCTTCAAGTTTTCCGAGAACTTCTAAGACTTGTGGAAGTCGTGAAGCTCCCATCCCATCTGCACTGTTAGTCCCCAACATCTCAAGAAGGTCAAGAACTGGGCCCAGCATTGTTTACAGAGCCAATTATTAATGGATGATAAAGGAGCTTGAGAGGCAAACTTTTCACACACAGATGATCGGTATGTAGGAAGAGCTGCCAGAGGAACTGTTAGAGGTGAATCCAACATAAAATACTGAATAGGTCAGCACAGGAGCAGGCTCTTCAGTCCAGTGTCTGTGCAGACAACTCAACCGCCAATGCTCAGACAACCCACTGCAAACTAGGACAAAGCAGTCCTTTCCAACACCTCAACTACCCACCACAAGCACATCATACCACATACAACTACCCATTTGGAAAGGAACATGGATAGGAAAGATTTAGAGGGAAATGGGTGAAACATGGGTAAATGTGAGTACTGGTCAGGCTGGATGAGTTGGTGCGAAAAGTTATACAACATGAAAATGGGTCCTATGTACATTCTGAGGGTGAAGATAAAAGAAAGCTGATAATAGGTCCACCCATTGAGGAGGGACATTAAATTTTGTCTCTGATAGTTCCCCACAGACCACACGTACCTGCAAAATCTTCCAGGGGTCATTGCTCTTCAGTGTGGTCTCTAGCTTCAGCCTGGCATTCCTCAGCTCAGTGCACCTCTCTTCCAGTTTCGCCAAGGTGCTGCTGACCTGCTCCAGAGAGATATTCTCCTTGGTCACTATGTACTCGATCACTCTGGCCTTCATCTCTTCCAGCTCCCTTGCCAGCGTATTAAACTTGTTGACGTAACTCGTTTGCGCTCGAGAAACTGAGTCCTGGCAACAAACCAACATTGCGATCAGCTAAGGGGCGGAAAACAACGGAAACACTAGCAGGTCTGGCAGTATCATAGGAAAGACATAGTGGTGATATTTCAGCTTAAAGAACCTTGTTCAGACCTGAGAAAATTTAGAATTCAGGTATACGTAAACTTGTTCTATAACAACCT